>NW_005054379.1:2519671-2552420 GCF_000277835.1 Geospiza fortis | reverse complement strand
AGAAGAAAACTGAAAATTTATAACCTGCTAATATCTAATGTAATACCTTTTTTCATGCACAACTATAATTATGCCAAGCAAAAGATGAACAGAGTCATAATAAGGGAGCTTGGAGTATGGGTAATCTGTCTTCAAGTACACCCTGCACAATGAGACAAGTATAATTAGAGATGAATTTAAATCTGCACAATGACTGGAGATAATTGTCCAGCTAGCAGCACAGGCCATACATGACCAGAAAAGCAGGTAGTAAATGGCAGTCTGTTAACCTTTTTCAAAACATGACAACAGGACAAATATTTGCCCATAGAGATTCACCCTGCAACATTCTCTGCTAAAATAGACTAGGGTCATCACAAAGCTACTATTGTTCTGAAAACTGGGGAGAAAAAAATAAAACTAATGCATATCACCTTTGTGAGCCTTTCAACTTCTGGAGAAAACTTATAGTGTATTACTTTCTCAAACAATATTTAAATAAGTACAAATGAGCTACAAGGACAGTCTCAAAAATTAATAATGCCCCCTACCTGCTTCAAACACTTGAAGAAGATTAAATAAAATAGAGCACTGTATCCATATACATCAGTATCTGAGAGTGTGAGTAGATAATCTATTACCAAGCAAAACTTTTATATAACTGCCTTGAGGCTGCTCTCCCTGCCACCACCTTCACATCCTATAATACCATGAATGCAAAAATAAATATTGACATTGCCCGTACCATTTCTGTTTCATTTTCATGACCTTCTGTATCAAGACTCAATACTTAGATAATGCTTTCTACTTGTGCTAAAACTTTCTTCTGTAAATTTCTTTTCACTGTACCTGAGCTACAATTTGATTAGAGCAAATGAAGTGCCTTCCCCACTCAAATGACCACATCTCTTTTTTTTGTGATAAACCACTTGCACCTCATTTCTAATCTGAGTAATTTCCAAGCCATATATCCATGAGAAACAGAAGTGCAATGCACACAGTAGTCCTATGACGTAAATATACATATAAGCAAATGCACACACACACACATAACATGTATATAGAATAGACTTAAGATAAAAACATATCTATATCTATACCATCTATATCTATCTATATCTATATCTACCTCTATCTCTATCTAAATCTATATATCTGTATCTATTTCAGTCCAGTTTAAAATAGCATAAAATAGCTCCACCATATGTCTCAGGAGAGATCTGAAGTATGAATGATTTGAGACAACCAAGCATCTTTTGCACCTTTTTTAAAAATTTCATAAATTCCATGTAAGTTATTACACCCTCCTTCACTGGAAAAATCTTTCTCACAGTGATTCAGTTTTTAGCACTGAAATCTGGAATTATTTTTTCAGTTCTGCCACTGCCACTCACACCTGACCTTTGGTACATTATGTCACAATTTTTTTTGTGGTTCAGTTTGCTGATCTGCAAAATGATATATCTCTGTTGCAGCAAATGGATACTCTTGCATAATGAGACAGCCATAGATGAAAAGCAGTATCTAGGAATATCCTGGGTAGCTAGTTGCAAGAGCAAGTGCAATGACAGGATTAAGGTTGGCTAGTCACATAAGTATTAACTCTGTTAAAGCCAAAAAGCAACAAAATTATATAATAATAGATTATGGAAATACATTTTTGATAGGACATGCATCACATAACATATATTTAATTTCTCCTAAAAGTGGAACAGGAGACAAAGCAGATTTTACAGCAACTTTGTTATGGCTAATGAAGATATGGAAAATAACAGCAGGACAGAAGATTTTTTAATTAATATAATACCATCTATACATTTAAAGGCACATTTTACCAATGCAATTAGCAGATATTTTCACTCATAAATACCCATATAAAAAATGCACATTACTAAAAGGAAAATAATTTTAGAATTGAAATTTTTTTTTGGCATTTCAATATTTCTGGTCTTTTTGTTGTATTTTTTTTGACAGATTTTATGATGCTTTTATCTCAAGATTACCCCTTGGAGGCAAAAAAAAAAAATCCACTGAAAGACTTTATTCAGAAGGTTGTAAGTGCTAAAAGTTAGTTTTTAATTTTTAGACATCCATTTGAAATAAATATTTAATGTATATAAAATCTGCACATAGTAATAATACTTAATATAGGCAATTTTTCTACTACATCCAAAATTCAAAGTTCAAAAAGTTAGTATAATTTGCTAATAAATACTCTGTTGCTGGACAGAGTACAGCATATAATTACAGATGTAATTCTGTATAAACATATGTTCCTAAATCATAAAAAGATAGATTAATCACTCTGCAATTTTATTATTTTTACTTTCATGTCTCTTTAAGTAAATGGTAAATTTTGGAGCTATTAAAAGTATTTATAAAAGTCTAACTCCACAGCAAACACCACAGGAAGATATTGTTTCAATGCCTTGAAATAATCAGATTTATAATTAATTTATTATTATTTTGTGCTGGACTTTCCAATTAATTATTTTTTCTTTACTATTTCCATGATCTGATATCTACTCCCTGAACTCATTATTCTTTTCACCAGTTTTTTTACTTTTTAAAACTAAGTTTAATTGTTTAAAAATTGTTAAAATTGTTTAATTGTTTAAAACTCAGTTTAATTGTTCAAGAATCTAAAACTGTCAGGTGACCTTTATTTTTACAACTGATATGATCTTTAAATTAATTAATTTGCACTTGGTTTCTTGGACTCTTATTGACCACGTGAGTTTTTATTAGAGAGGAAAACTCTTTTTGCATCTGGTCTGTCATTGCAAATAGATTTTTATTCACAAAGATTAATATTAGAGAATAGGAGTAGAATGTCCATAGCATATTGCCTCCAACAGCTTTCTTTGAATTACTAATCTCAGACATCAGCTATCTCCCGTGTACTTTGAAGTGAGCCTCAACATAACACAGCAGTACATCCCTGCAACATAACACAGCAGTACATCCCTGGCCATGCTCCCTTGCTGTGTTCTGGTTCTCCCATGCAGTTTCTTCAGACTTTGTAAGTTTGGATTTGACTGACTACTGTGTCATTCTCAAGTCGTATTCACTCCTGACTCACTTTACATCTTTACCTGGATACAATGCTCCCTCTGTAGATTTGTTGGAAGCCAAATTCCCTGCTCATATTCTTCTACAGTGATATCACTTTCCAAAAGAGGTATACTAAAGGCACAGGAAATATCACCTTTACACAGTCTGGTGGGTTCAATATTCTGGTCTATCCACAGAAACACTTCTAGTTCCCAGAAAAGAACATGTTTGCTCAAATGAATATTTCCAATTTATTTCAGAAGCCAGTATAGATTGAAAGTAAACTTCATTAGAAGATAAATAAAAATGCTATTGGAAAATCATATTTATCTCAGGACTTTTCTGGGAAAATCAACTTTACTTTGTCACATGTATGCCTAAGTTAAACAAGTATATGACATAATCCTTCAATATACAGGAAAGAAAAATACTCGCACTAACCAAGGGACCTGGACTACCATATGTTTTGCTCAGGTCAACTTAAGTGCAAGGTTTTGTGATTATCAGACTATAATGTCAGACTATACTAGACTTTCCTTCAAGTTACATTTTTCTTTGACATTGCTTATATTTTTAGCCTTCCTTCCTCCATAAGAAAATATTTTAATATTTTCTTACTCTATTAAAAAAAGTAAAATTCTATGTCACAAAATCTTTTACAAAAAAATGCAGACATCCACAAGCTGAAGTTATTCTTAAAGCCACAAAAAAAAAATAATCTTACTAGCTTTTGAAGTTATTATTCAGGAAAATTAACAAAATCAGTTCATGTCCCAGGCAAATCCCAGTAATTCTCACAGGAATTAACATGATCAGAAAATTTTAAAGAACAAGCGATAGTTTTGTTCTTTTTACTGACTAGCAGTTCATGTAGATTCTGAGCAGTTTCTCGCCTCAGTGGCTACAGCTGGTATTATCCTGTACAAATCCAAAAGGTCATGCTACGTAAGCTATTAGTACTGAAAGCACTAAGATTTAAATTCAAGGTTTCCCAAATATCTTTGATAAAAGGAAGCACAATGAATTTGTGATTAAAGAATGAATAATTGAAAATAAAATAAAATAACATAAAATAAAATAAATAAAAATTTTCTTCAGTGTCAAATCCTAGGGGTGTTTGTCTTTTTATAATAACAAGGGATTTACAATGTGTGGCACCTAGATGTCAATAATACACTGCAGATATATCTGGGTCTTCAAAGGCATACTGTTCAACTGACCATAAAATCAACACTGTGTTACCAAGTTCGTAACCGTGATGATCAGTAATGTAATATAAACTCATTTATCTAGCAGAAAGCCTCATATCAAAGTGTTTACCTTGAGAGTCCTAAGTAGATTGTGTCACAAAATTATGGAGCCATGCTTAAGCCAAAATCACCTCATGAATAATTCAACATGACAAGCTATATATTACAACTGACAAAGATAAATTTATCACTTAATGTTCTACATATCATATTATTGAAATATGATAGCATCCTGTCTTTTCCAGTCTTCAAAGAAACAAGAAAAGGTTTGAAAAAATTGATACAATTTTAATGGTTGATGGAAAAGTAGTAGTTTCCCAGTAATGCAGGGGATAGAGTCCTGTATTGTATGGTAAGCCATTCTGATCTTCACAGTTATTGGTTTCTATGACTCTACTTCTAAATCTCTCATATTAGAAAAAAGAAAAATAAATATTTTAATATGTGAAAAGAGAGGAAACAGAGAGAAAGAGAGAGAAACAGAGAGAAACAGAGAAAGAGAGGAACAGAGAAGGGAAGAAAGGAAGAAAGAAAAAAAGAACCCCCCCAACAAAAACTAGCAAGCAAGATTCGACGCGGAATTTGCAGATGACCTAAGCAGATTCAAGGGAGCTTTCCATCTCTAATTTTACTGCTGGTGTAATGTCCCTACTGTAAAGAGAACTTGCTGAGCATACAGTTACCACTGCATACATGTTCAATTTGAAAACTAGACCTCTCCCAGATGTGCTGCATCCTCAGTACAATTCTTATATTGCTTTGTATTGCTCTTGTGTTTTCTTTCTGGAAAGTTTAATAAAGTGCATTCCACTACCCTCTTCACTAAGGTTCCTTTTAAACTATACTGTAACATCTATTGTTTATAAGACATTCAGAAGATTGTTGATTGTAAAACACAGATGCATATTTAGCCTTTGGTCACATGTAATAATAATAAAAACAAAAAGATCAGGGTTGTAAAAATTACGAAGAAACTTCGGCAAAGTTTATAATTCAACTTCAGTTTATAATTTACACTAATTCTACTACATACACAGGATGATATTTGAAATGGTTCCAATAGAAAACACTGGTGAAAGAAGTATTACAAAGCTGGAGTTGTAGTCTACACTTTATGATACATAACCATTCCAGCTGGGCAATAATATATTGACTGAAATGATCTATAAATATTTGGCCATTTGTTACACAGTTTGGAAATGTCAACTAGATAACACCACTGAAGTTTACATGGTAAGGTGTTCATTTTCACTGACTGTGGACTGCACCCAGTATTTGCTGCAAAACACTTTATGCTTGGAAGCCAAGCATCAAAAATGACAGACTTGATTCTACAGTGCTAAAAATGTCTCATTCTGATACAACATATTTGGTGAGAAAACAAGACTAGTTCATAAACTCAATGGGACTACTAAATTTCTTTCTTGGAAGAAAAAACAATTAAAATTTTTTAAAAAAAGGATCTTTCACTATTTTTGCCAAAAATATTAAAAGCCACTTAAATCATAGGTATATAGTTATCATCTGGTGACTTTTTCAATACAAAAGAATGTGTGGAGATTTCTCCAATTGTCAAGGGAAAATCATTAGGAGCCCTAACTATTCAGACAGGAGGAAAACCAACAAATTGACGACAAAAAACACTTTTATATTGCTAAATCAGAATTTATACGCGATAAGGTCATGGTTACTATGAGTGTAATTTTTAGAATAGTGTATGAAATGGACTTCATCATAAGTCACCTACTGAGTTTTAGATATGGATGAAAAAATGGTGAATCTGAGGTTGTCTGTCCCTGCCTGTGTTGATGCTCTCATGCATTTCTCAAATGCCTGACTTATTACTGTACCCCTTACTTCAATCCACATAATCAGCACCTGGAGCCAAGTCACAGAATCATAAAGACAAAGACCGGATTCAGGGACTTTGAAAGATTATATGGTCCAGTCCTTATGGGAAAGGCAGCCTGGGTGAGATTGTCTAGCAACCTTTCAAATTGCGTCTTGATAAAGTCCAGCGCAACTAAGCAGGTTGGTACATTCAAATATTTAAACCCCACTGTTTACCTAAATCATGTCTTCTCTAGTTCAGAACAGTGGTGCTTCAACAGTGTCACAGCACATGGACTCAGCAGCACAAGAATTTATTGTTCAGTGACTAGATTGTATAAAGGTTTCTGATGCAGAAATTCTTTATGTTATTGTCACAACCAAGGTATAGATATCATGCCCAGTGTTTGCCCCAAAACTAGAGGGTGATTCCTTGATGTGCATATAAATATGGTGAATTTAATTGAATCATAAGAAATATTAATTGGGTAAGAAATATTAATTGGGTACTGAAACAGAAAATAGCAACTTGGTGGTTAGCTGTAACTTTCAGATTTCTCAGTGGAGTAGGAATCACTCATTCTTCTTCATTTTGTATTTTCTACTGGATTGAAGTAATGGAGAGAAGTAAAACCTACGACTTGTTTCTAGAAAAAAAGAGGCCTGATATGGTCAAATTTGGTGTAGTAAGGAAGAAGAGGTTCAGGAAACTGAATTCCCTTTGGTAGAGAAATATTAAGCAACTGAAAAAGGACCAAGTTGATATAAAAAACACACTACTCATACATTTATGCAAAGTTCAGTGCCAGAGACCTCCTGATTATGCTATACATAAGATGACCAAATTTTTTATTAATCTGAGATCTATAAGCAATTTTAAAAAGCAAAATTTACATTTTTAAAAAAATTAAAAAATAAATATTCACATCACTTAAAAAGAGACATTTAGTGAAGTATCTACCCTCAGTATAAGCTTACTAGAGAAATATGCACCCTTAGCAACCAAGTAGATTTTCTGTGTAATGAAACAGCACAATTCATTACACATTTTACTGCAGAGTATCATTAATAAAATACCACTGCACCAGCCCTTCTGGGAACTCAAATCTGACAGCAGTAGTTAATTGCCTTCAGGAGGAATGCAAGTAGCTTAGAGAGGCTGCAGAATCTTTTCCTACAAATACATTGGTTTACAGCAGAGTAGGGACAGAATGAAACACAGGCATTGTTTCCATATTTTTCACAGACAACCTTGCCAGTTACTCTTCACCAAAGGTATTATCACATATTTCTTATCCTTCCATTGTTTATATATTTATGACAGACACATAATTCAGAGGTAATCATGACAACCAATACTTACCATGCTGAACCTCTGTGCATTATAATCATATATGCATATGGATGGCGAAGGATAAAATCCTCATTATCAAATCCAAAGTGAGGGGAAACTTAATGCTCTTAATTGATAAACAAAGTAATAAAAAAGAAAGATATACTTTAACAGACACTGTAATACACAATGAACACATTTTTTTATATCACATATAACCCATCTACAGAACAGAAAGAAAACCCCCCTTTTAAGGTGACTTACAACAGATTTCTAAGATCAGCACAAGCATGAGACAGTTAATAGGCTTTGGGAAAAATTAGATGAGAGGTGTCAGAGTCAACTGGCCAAATAACACCTTATGGGGCATATGAACTTTTCTGATGCAGGCTCATTTCCAAAAACTGGAGAGAGAAGATATGTTCCAGTTTAACATTCAGTAATTAACTTTCAAAGTACTGTCTGTACCTAAGGAAAGTACTGTGGTTTATAAAAAATGATTGTTCACTTACAAAAAACAAAACATGAAAGAAGTGTCCCATTTAAGTACAAAATGGTCCTGAGAAAAATTCTTGCCCTGATTGCTTCCATGTGCTACTGTCTAAGAAATAGCTAGTTACCTCTTCACCAGGAGTAACCTGGAATTGCTTTGCTCTCACATGGTACTATCAGACCTTCATTCTGGAAGCCACAGTGGTCTGGTGCTGATGAAAATCTACCAAGGGCAACCCTGACCAGGTTCTGTGACAAGTGACTTGACAGAGTGTTTGGGGGACAGAAGTGGATGTTGCCCATTGACTTTAGCAAGGCCCTTGACATGATCACGTGAAGACTCCTTGGAGCCAAGGGAATGTCTAGGCTAAGAATGGACAAGAAACAGTGAGAAGAAAGTACTCTGGAAAAAGGTGCTGAAAGTGTGGGAATCAGTGTTACAATGCTCAAATAGTGGATGGTTAAGAGTGACATTGCTCAGAGACTGAGTCCAAACCGTTTTAGTGCCTTCATTGCCTGTTTGATGGACATCAAGGCAATGCCAACAGTGATTGGGGGTGCAGAATATTGAGAGGAGTACATTACGCTAGAGAGTAGAACTGTTATTTAGAGGGATTCAATCAGGCGGAAGAAATGAGCTGCAGCTGGGGATAAGTAAAGGATGTAGTAAGTAGTCATAGTAGTGATGAACTACGTATGGAGTTCCACAAAGTCCTGGAAAGTACTCACCCCTGCAGCAGGACAGGTTAGGGCTCACTGAGCAGAAACAGCTCTGCAGAAAAGACACTGAGAGGCAGAAGTTCCTGGGAAGCAGCAATCTCTTCCCAGGAAGAAGTGCACCTGGGCAGCAAAGCATCCCCTGAGTCTTGGGATTCACTTGCACAGCCACAACAGCAGGGTCAGGCACAGATGCTGCTCTAGTGTTCAGCACCAGTGAGATCATCTGAACAGTGCAGAGTCCTGGGATTTGGCACAGGACAGATACTGACATACAGGAGTGATTTCAGTGGAGTTCACCATGATGGCCAAGGCTACAGCATGTGGATGAGAGATATGGGTTTCTTCAACCTTAGTGAAGTGAGATTCTTCCATTGCCAAGGAATGAGGAAGAATAAAGAAGGTAAAGCCAGAACAAGCACAGCTTGGAACATGTGAAATTCAAGTTCAATATAAAGAAAATTTATTTGACATTTATAAGGGTTTTCAAACAGTGGAACAAGACTTTTTGGAGGAAAAGCATCCCTTTTCTTGGAGATGCTCAAACCTAAAAGAAGACCTAAGAAACACAGTCAAACCAATACAGATGTAATACTCTTGAAATCCTACTCACCATTCAGTTTTGTGTGATGTTCTCTAGTATATTTAACAATTATTGTAGTTGCCCTTTGCATGATTCATGCCAGTATGTTTGCAGTCCTTGTCAGTGTATTATGGCTTTAAACTGTCATGCATCAAATGTAGGACAGGCATGAAAAAATAGGTTGAAAATTATCAGTTGTCTATTTTTTTAATTTGATACTTCAATTGCAATTTAAAAAAAACCCTTTTTAAAAATTCTAGCTCCTAAGTTACTTTTCTGAAACAAAAAGTGACTTGGATATTACATGCTTGTATAGTAGGCATAGTACACAATTTACTTTATAAAACCCATTCTGTAGAATCACTGTATTCTATTGACTGTCTTCTCAAAGGAAAAAAACAAAACAAAACAAAACCTAAAGACAAGAGGCTGTCACAAGGTCCTTGCAAAGATGAGTTTGACATATGACTATTTCAGCAGTAAATACACTAATTTCTACTTCAGCAGGTGTAATTGGAAGATGTCATTACCAGATGTCCTTCACCAATGCATTTGCTGTGACAGAGAAAAGAACTCCAGGTATATATCCTATCAGCTCACATCTAACAGTGCACAGCACTGCAGAAATTGTCTTTTGCGCCTCAGCAGAATGTGCCATTTGATGTGAAGGAAGGAGGAAAGGAGTCAGTCATGAGAAAGCTTCTGAACTTCTCATTACAGTAGTTCCAAAGTAGCAAGCCCCTTGATATTAATGGAATGCAAGCTCAAGTAATGCAAAATGACATAATCACCAGTACAGTGATATCTCAACTAAATCCTTCATTTCAAGGTTTCTTATAACACAGTGTAGCATCGGTCATAGGTTCCTTGTTCCATTTTTCATCTAAATGTTTCAGCTAAGATAGATTATACTTTCATTAAGGACCACACTGTTTCATTACTCAAATATGTATTTTTAAAAAAAGGAGATGGGGAAATGACCAGCAGAACGCATTAGGAAAAGAAGTTCTACAATTTGCTTGTGTTGCATCTGCTACATCTTGAAGACTCTGTAAAGCAAGAAAAGATACTCCCTTACTAATCAACAGAAGTATATACCTAGAGTCCTTTGTTCTTCTGTTCATATTCCACACAAGCCAAATGACAGATTGTACATTATGTCTGTTGAGCAAAAGCATACTGCTCACAACTTGGCATTTCACAAATAAGTTTAACCTTTCCCTCCTCTCTCTCACCACTGTATCACTCTCCCACTTTTCCTGACTTAGTCTCTTAGACATCTGAGAAGGTTTACATTAACATTTTTAATGGTCTCATGAGAGAGAATGAAATTCAACTATCTATCAAAACTCTTCTTGCAGCCTTCTTGAGAAAAAAACAGCAGTGATACACAAAGAGATCTTTGTGAGTTAACTTATTTTTTTTTTTAATTGACACTCTAAGATGCAAGAGAAAGCCCTGCTTCTGGAATTACTTCACTCCAGTGAAGACATTATAGGGAATGAGATCAAAGAATGCACACTCACAGAACTACACTGGCCTGATGTCTAACAGTAGCCATTGCTCCAGAGTTCAGCACAAAACATCTCCTTTTTTTAGCAATAATTTTGCAATTTGATCTGGTCTCTGTGCCACCATTTTCACACCCCAAATATTTTTAAGCCTTCATCAGTTTGCAGTGGTAAATCCCAAGATTAGACTTCTTTACATGCTCAGCAGTGCAAACTTCCTCTTATCTAAAACATCTAGTGGAAAAAAAAGTCTACTCCTCTGCGAAAAGTTCAAATAAAGAAAGTATTACTTTGTTTCCTAAAATTACATAACAAAGACCTCAGCAAAACTCTGTGTTTTTCTCTCTTCTTTCCTTTGAGAACCAAGTCCCTTCCTGCTTCCTGTGGTCTGATAATGAAAGGGAGTCGACAAAAATTTTCTCTGAGCTGGATGTTAAAATGAAGAATTTATGTTAAAAACTTTATTATAAAATAGAAGCAAGAGAAAAAACCCCAGAATCCACAAAATTTACTCTGAAAAGCGTCAAAAGCTAAACTGTCATCTCAAAACTAGAAAATATTCTCTTAGAAAATCCTGTAAATATAAGCTACAGGGTGTTTTTAGTTTTGTTCATCCTAATTGGGAAAGAAAAAAATAAAAAACCCAAGAAAACAAAACAACAGAAAACCCACAAAAACCATTATCCAGAGCTTTGCTGGGTGCAAGCGTTGTGTTTCTGTGACTTCAGTGCTAATTTGTAACACCTACAGACTGAAAATTTACCATTCACTAACTTTGATGGTATTCCCAAGTACTAAATCACTTCTAAGCATTGTTTAGAGAATAAACAACCCTTTCATAAAGTACTGAAATTATGATGTGATGAACACAGACTAAATGATAGATTTTAAATTACAGGGTTTCCACTTTATAAATTCTCATTATTTTTGTATATGCATGATTTCCCACATCTAAAAGATGGCTCTAAAATACTTCACAGAAGAGTATACCCAAACACTACATTTTTAGAAGTCATGAATTCACAAAATTAGATGTATTCATTCTTCAAATGAAGAAGATGACACTACACAGTCCTACAAAGGAAGAATAAATTATTTATAAAGACAAAATTATAAGTTCAAACAAGGAAACAAGTCCTATAAAAGGAAATTAAAAGTGCTATACCTAGGGAGAAATAACCTTGTGCATCAGTACAAAGGACATCCTGCTGGTGGACAAGTTGGTCTTGAGCCGCACTTTGCTGCAAAGTGTGAAGGAGCTGCTCGGACTCATTGGGAAGAGGTTTGCCAGCAGGTTGATGGAGGTGAGTCTTTCTCTCTGCTAAGTCCTGAGTCCAGCTCTGGACTTCCCAGTGACAGAAAATTGTGGATTTACTGTAGTGAGTTCATTGGAAGGCCACAAAGACAAGGAAAGGTGCTGGAGCATTTCTCAAATAAGAGATGGAGACCTGCAAATTTTCATCCTGTAGAAGAGAAGTATCAGCAGCATCTTATCTCAGTATAAATACCTGATGGGAGAACTGAAGGGCAAACCAGACTCCCAGAGTGGTGTGCATTGATGGGACAAGAGGTAATAGGCACAACTGAAAACTCATGAAGTTTTCATCTCTAAACAAACAACCGAAAAAAATAGTTTTCTATTGTGAGGGTGTTTGGAGACCAAAAACAACTTCCCAAGGAGGTTGTATTGTCTCCATCTCTGGAAATATGCAAAACTTGACAGAACACCCTACTGAGAAACTTGGTCCAGCTGCCTGTGCTTTGAGCAGAGGATTTGGACTAGATAATGTCAAAAGGTGGCACCAAACTCTGTTTATGTGATTTTGTGAAAGCATACTCTCCATTACTGTGTGCAATATCTCAACAGGGTAGATAACATATTTTCTTTCTTCCATTTTATTTTGGAAGGAGATACTAGCACATTTAGAGACATGAAACATCTCTTTTTCACTTTATAAATATGGCGATAATCTTAAATCTATACCATTCCAATATTTCACTTCAAAGATGCTGATTTACCTCCAACTGGAATTTCAAAAAGAAGTAAGTTTTGGTTTTCATGTAAATCTAGAGACTGCTTCTGGATTATTTTTTATACCTTCTCACACCTATACTCCATTATTTTATGAATTATATTATTCAGTAAACCATATTTTCTACATATTATTGTAGAGAAAAAAAAACCATTATCTTTTTTTACTGGTTTAAATGTGGCAGAATTTAACAGTGCTGTGTAGATATCTCTCAGGGATGGACAGGGAAAGCAGAGAAAGGATAATATTTTCACAGAGAAATTTATGCTGAGGAGATCTCAGGATGTAATTATTTCAATAGCCTTCTTAAAAATTTCAAGTTAGATCAGCTTGCTCAAAACCTTGTCCCTATAGGTTTTGAAGACCTCCAGTGTATGAGTTTCACAGCCTTGCCAGGCAAGGAAGGAAGAGACACCAAATGTATCTCTATCATCAAGCTCTAAATTCAATAATGAATTTTATTTGGACAGAAAAATGGGAAATAATTTGCCTTTTTAATCACAGACTATAATTTTCTCTTGCAGGATCTGCAAATTAGTCTTTTGTTGGATTGCAGACATGCTGAAGTATCACAGTTATATTCCTCTAGACAGGGCTATCTTCCTTAAACACCAAAACCTTATACAGAAAATAAGCTTAAAATATTCAATAAGATAATTTCACAACATGGAGAAATATTACTGAATAACTTTCTACCTTACCTTATGATCAAAATGACACACGTGTACATTATTCTAGATATACCCATACTTGTTTGTCTATATCGCAAAAACACTTTAGAAGTTTGTTGATATAATGTATTTAGAATGATGGCATAACACTCTCTTCAAAAAGAAGGCATTATGACATATATTTTTCATTTAGCTAATTCTGAATTTTAGTTTTCTGGTTGTTCTACTGTTGAAAGATCAAAACTGAGAACTTTAAAACTAAAGTTAATTTTGTTAAACAGTCAGAAATGGGGATGCATCTCTTAGCGGTTAAAGTAATTTGATCTACATTATTTATAGAAAAATGCATTTTTTATGTTTCAATAATGAGTTATATACTGGACCAAACCTCAAATCAGGTAATGTTTTTAATATTAAAGGACACCTTAAAAAGCTATACAATATATTTCTGTTTTCTCAAATCAATAAAAAAGTCAGTTCTTGTTATCAGAACATAGCAAATAATTTGTGTACACTGTGCTTGCCAGAAAATTTTAACACAGATTTTTTTCTTGAATAATGTAAGAATTCATTTTAAGATTTTTAGCTTCATTGGAAAGGGTTCAGAAATTATGCCATTTTCCCTTCTGATTTCCAGAAATTGCATTTATTGAGGCACCTATGAATTATCCTACAAAGTCTATTTTATTTTTAGGCTATTTTGGTTTTTTAGCTGCTTTTCTCCTTTCCTTCTTGTTTTCACTTTCCTGTTCCATCTTCACCATTTTTATTCTTAAGATGCTACTTTTGAATATTACATATTACACAAGGACACATAGTTACATTGGTCCAACCCCAAATTTCTATATATCTTCTCTATTAACAATTTCTCTTTGTGTCTTCAACAATAAGAACAGCAACAGAATTCTAAGCAAACCAAAAAATAATGCAAATTTATGTTGAATATTATTCAGAGAGAGCAAAATGGAAAAAATTTACACTAGATTATTTTTATGTTATTGCATTCTACATAACTAAAATAGAATTCAGTGTATTTACAGTCAAGAAACGTGTACCTTCATTTTTGGCAAGCATAATGTGACATGAGATTGAAAAGGTTGTACAGAATTAAGGTTTTGAAAATAAAAATAAAACCTAAGCAATTTTATTTAGGAACATAAATATGCCTGAACACACTGGACCACCATGTTATCCTAAATTGTATCCATCCTGTTATCTTAGGTTTGCAGTTACAAACACCTCTAGTTATATCATCAGCCTTTAGTATCAGTACAAAGTAGATTTGGGAAGCGGGCAAGGTCATAAATTAACTAAAGTCTGCATTTAGATATATGCTCTGACTGGAAATCCATTTAAATCCCATAGCAGTGCAGTCTGGTAAGACAGTAAATGGGTTGGTAGCAAGGGTACTCTTGGTATCAGTAGCAACTATTTTCAATTCTAGACCTTTGTTGTCTCAATTGAACAAAATAATATGTCTTAAATAGAGATAGAAGGTCAATATGGCTAATATAGTTTGAAATGCTAACCCTGTGGCAATATATTTACGACACATAGGATTCATACACGTTTTTAATAGAACACCTTGACTAGAGAAACCACTGTGCTTCCAAAGACACCAATTAAATAAAAGTGTAGATGGAGGTTTAGCGTAGATGAACATTCTAGACATTTATCTGCTGCATGCTCGCAATGAGCACAGAATCAGCACTTGCTTTCTGTTTGCCATTACAGTGTCAAAACTTCAATATACCATATTCAAACACCCTTAGTGCAAATTCCTACTTCCTGGGAGATACCCTACAACCAGCGCATTCTGCCATTCTTTTTTATCGTGGTTGACAACATTTAGACTAAAGGTAGCCTAACTGAACCTGGACTAAACACATGTGAAAGTGGTTATACTTACCAGGCATGGCCTCTCATTTGATTTGAGAGCGTATGTTTTCAACTGTGTATATTGCTTTTGAGGTTGTACTACTTCTGTACAGTTGAGACTTTACAATGGAATTGGTTGGAGGGAACTCCTGCATCCATAGCATTTATAATAGGGTTAAGAAGCAGTGGTTCTAAAATTTATTCCTGGGGAACCCCATTGCTGGCTGACCACCAGCCTGATGTAGCTCAGTTTCCTTACCTCTTGGAGCCTGACCCACCAGCCAAATGCTGACCCAATGTAGCATGGATTTGCCTAGCTGAGTGATGGACATTTTGTCCAGAAGGACACTGCGCAAAAGGGAGTCAAAATCTTTGCTAAGGTCAAAAAACACCTCATCTACTAGCTTCCCTTGGTCAGCTAGATGGGTGACCTTGTCATAACAACAAATTATGTCCAGCAGGACATTCCAATCGTGAGCCTCTACTGGCTATGACTGGATATTCCTATTTATTTATTCCACAGAAGATTTCTCAAGTCAGACACAAAGAGTAACAAAAACCACCACCTTTTCAACACTTGCCAGTGGATATTTTACCTCTCTTATGCTGAAAATGTTCTAACATTCTTTGTTATAGAGGCTGTATTATATGAGATAATGAGTTAAATAACAAATATTTTCAAAAAAAAAAAAACCAAAAAGACCGTGGACTGAATCCTAGCTATAAACTATATATGTTTTTGCTTTCTTTTCTTGTGACCAGATGTGGAAATGAATCTTTCCTTGCTGTTTTAAAGTAAATAATAAATGGTAAATTCCACTGAATTCTGAAATCTACTGAAAAAAAAAGTCACTTCTTAAGATTTCTGCTGATAATTTTTTTAAGAGAGGAACCATATTTGCAGTAATATTTCAATCTATTACAGATCATAAGTGTACTAAGTATGTGATTTATGCAAATCAGTGAAAAAAGTGAGTCCAAAATAAATACAATGTGATTAACACATTTTATGCATAATTTTCTATGTGGCACTAAAGGTAAGCACAATTTCTAGACACCTAGGGGTAATGAATTCTGGAAAAAGTGGCCTGAAATGGTAGACTTCAGAATGCTTCTTGCTTGCTTGAAATCAGCTCCCTTTTTTATTGTGCTGATTAAGTCTCACTCTAGCCAGGATTACAAATTAGGGTTATTTCAATCATATTATAAAAAGAACAGATAACAGTGGAAGGAGGGACAAGTCAAGGGGGGACACACCTAAGCACAAGAAAATATCCATGGAAAAGAAAATAGAGGAGCAAAAATCAGAGTTTGGGCCATATCTTAAGCAGTGTTACTGAGAAGATGGATAAGAAAATAATAAGCATTTCACAGATTTTGCATCAATCTTTTTGATAAAAAGATGCTGAAATATTAAAAGTTGATCCTTAATTGGCAAAAGATACTTGAAAAATTGGAAACTTTAGACCATCTGCTTTAGATATCTTTAATTCAGGAGATTCTTGCAATGCTTTTTTTTTTGCTTTTGGTAGGGTTTCTGTTATATTGGTTGGTTTTGCCTGGGTTTTTAAACTCCTCTTGCTATTATATCTACTTCTATATGTTACTTAGAAGTGTAATTCAGCTTCTTCTGTGGAAAAAGTGAGAGACAAAAATTGTGGTAAAGTAGTGTGAGTCCAGTCTATACTTCAAATATGGTCTGCAGGATTGAAAGGATTCCAGTGATTAGTGTTGATGGAAACTGGAGATAACTTATATGCAAAATAATGAAGGTTATTTCAATTCTTTAAAACAATATATATGCATTTTCAGTACTAGCACAGAAGCTATCTGCCTTCCAAGTTAGTTTACCAGTTTTGGGTTTCTTAAGTCTGTTTCAGAGCAGGCTAAAGGGAAGCTATGAAAAAGGAGATTTATGTACATCTGCTCACAGAACCTACATATGTAGAGGCTGCATTTGACTAAGTACATGTAATGACTCTTATTTTGGTAAAGGTGATAGAAACAAAATATAGCATTTGATATATTATCATGACTCATTCTTTTTCCCGTCTTTCTTTGAAATTCTGAAATATTTAATAATAATAATCACATTTTAATAAATCACTTTTTGTATTGTAATTTTCAACAGGCTATCAAATTCAGTGTTCAGAAAGGAGGAAAGTGTGTCATAGCTACAAATTCATGGAATATTTTAGAAATGTATCAACTTTTAAATATACCTTTCCAGGCTATATCTGGGGGGCAACAAGAATGCACTGAAATAATAGCTACTACTAATTGCAAAGTTTCAGACATAAATAATGTCTATTGGTCTCTGATGCATAAAAGTGCTCATATTTGTTTAAATGTAAACCTGCAATCAAGCCTGCAGATGTTACTGGGAACATTTGCATTCAAAAAGCTAATCTGCCACTAAATTAGCTACTTGAGTCAGCATTTAGTGCTGAAATTCCAGTAGGATTCACAGCCTGAAAAAAATTTAAGACTTATTTTATGTATTCAGGATAGCTAAAGTATGTGTCTTTCATGCAATTCTCTCAGAAAGTGATCAGAAATACTCCTGGATCAAATATCTACTGGTAGATATTGTAAGTGATGCTTAAAGAAACACCAGCATTCAAGGTGACTGGAATATGTCAACACAGCTGCTGTGTGGAAAAACATCTGTTTTCTGAGCATCAGGTATCTTGGAATGATCTATCTACCCCACACCTGCCAGAAAACCTGCATAATACATCATAATCCAGCTTCAGAACTACCTCTGGAAGGAGTACAGGAATTCCATTTGACAGTGATAACACCACACTTAAGATTTGTTTTCCTTTGTCGTCTGGACAAAGGTCATGACAAAAGGTCTTTGTTCATGACAAGCAGTGACCTTTAAGGCCAAAAGCACCAAACCAGCTTGCCTTGGCTGCTGTATGCTTTCTTCATGGAATCAGGCTTCTTCTCAGGCCTCAACCTACTTGAATGGTAAAGTCATCAAGACAGAATGTCGGAGCAGAAGATTCCCTGAATCTATGTATTCTTCCAATTTATGTGCAGGTGACAATAGAAGAGTGAATATTTAAGTAGTCAGATAATTTTATTTAAGGAGGAAATTAGGAAAAAGTATGGGCATTCTGCACATAAAATTTTCAATTTAAATATGATCAGGGTTATGTCATGTGATGACCTGGTTTCCAGGTATTTTCATGCCAGGGAGTTTGCCAGGTTTCCGCTGCTGTTCCACCATTGCTTCATAACATAACTAGGAGAAGGAAAACCAGCACCTCTACAACTTTCCAGCTTGTGTTCCTCCACAGACAGCAGGAAATTCTGAGTGATACTGACTACTGTTACAACAGTTTTCTTTAGCTTGCAAGCTTTATGGGTGGGGTACCAAACATCCTACCTGACATTCATTTACTCCCCTCAGAGAAAATTTATGAACTCCTCATTTGGATTAGTGACTTTTCTATGTCTCATTTACTATTATCTCTAAGTCATCTGGATATACTTTTACTTGCGTTTCATTGCATTGTCAAGCAAATTGTAGATTCACAGAATTGTAAATGTTAGAAGAGGTCTTTAAGGTCACCCAGTCCAACCATCCACCTGGCACTGCTGGTGTGGCCCCTAAACCACCCAACCACATCACCCACACAAGATCCAGGCCCCTCCAACACCTCCAGGGATGGTGACTCCACCACCTCCCTATGCAACCTATTCCAGTGCCTGACCTCCCTGATGGTGAAAATTTTTTTATTTTTAATATAAAAACTGAATATCCTCTGTAAATCTACACTACAAAGCCAAAAAAACGTAGTTCTCTTTCTAACAATCAAAGAAAGCTAAAATTAGTAGCATTTATTTTAAAGATGTTCTAAAATTTAAAAAATTTATCATTTTTGTTGGAAATAAAAATGCTCTTTTTCTCTTGTCCCACTAGTAATGAATAGTATATGGGAGGTAAGATTTACTATTCCTTAATGTAAAGACACATATTATATTAGGTCTCTTTTTATCAGTTGCACATGTTCACAATTTTTTAATAAAAAAACACTTCTGATTGTGATGAATTAAAAAGAGTTAGAGATGCATGTGTATTTCACAGTGGTTTAGAAAGAAACCATTTTCATAAATGTAAGCATTGATTTAATGCTGGTAATGACACTGAGTGAAATATACACAGAAATAGTAAACATTTTTATGGTAGAACTACATCATCCTATCTTTGGCTAAATCTGATCATTAATGCAGTTTCCTAGAACTTTTTAGAAGTTTGAATGACTTACCAAGAAACCTTTCTGCCAAGGTTCTGCCTTAATATATAAATGTACTTTAATGTCACAAATCAATTTTTGTGAACAAAAAAATGTATTTTATTAAAGTGAAGATTTTCCAGCACTTCAGAAGCATGTCTAAACCTACCTGTCTTCAGAATAGTGTATTACATGGATGCAATCCTTCTACAACATTATACTGAACATGAGGACACTTAAGCATGAGAAACACTATTTATAAGTGTGACTTTTGTTATGGGTGATGGTTTCATGGCTTCATTAATAACCAAATAAACATTGTTTGTTTTTTTATATTTAATAGACTTCTGATCCTACAAAGCTTTCTAGTAGTGTCTAAAGCTCTTCAGGGATATCTCAGCCTGCTACAAATTGAAAATTACAGACTAAGTAAAATTAATTATAAAAGCATGAATAATGAAATAATGACCAAAATATGCAGAGGAAATCTGAAGGATATGGACAAGGATTATGGTTAAAATTCTGGTCTCACATAAGTTACTGACAGTTTAGACTTTGTCTTCCACTGGGGCTCCCCACAGCCATGGTCACAGCACCAAGCCGGACAGATCTCAAGTGCTTGGACAGTGCTCACAGGCACATGGTGCGTCTCCTGGGGCTGTCCTGTGCAGGGCCAAGAGTTGGACTCTGATGGACTATATGGGTCTCTCCCAACTGAGGATAGTCCATAATTCTATGCTTTCTGGTTGATGCTTAAATCAAACTATTCATTGCAAGATTTGGGAAGAGAGACTACCCTGAGAGTTAGGAGGAACAGTCTTTGTGACAAAATGACATCCCTTTCATTTTTATTTCAGCTAAAGTTTTGAGGTTTTTCTATGCTAGTATCTCCCGATTTCAGATCTACTTCTATATTTTTTTTCCCCTTGTAATTTTTGCATGCCACTTTTGGAAATGTCTAAGTTAATTTTAAATTTTTCTTCTTTCAGTTCATATTCAGAATTGCATAGCTTTCTTCAATCTAACTGATAAGATCATCTTTCCTTTACAAGGAGTACTTCCACAGGTTGTTCTGGGACTCTGAAAGTAGTCTTGCCTATACTAAAACCTGTGAGGCAGCAAGTGCTTTGAAAAGAAGCAAAACAAAAGAAACATCAAATACTAAAATCCAGGTTTTTTGTCCTGTAGACAGACTTTTCAAGATCATATTTTCATTGTTCACTGTTCCTATTTTTTCACAATGTTAAATATCACAGGATATAAAGCGGAAAAGAAAACAAAAGAAATAAAAACAAAAGTCAAGTTTTCTGTTATGTTCCATTTGCTTGAAAAAGAATTGTTCTACCTACCAAGTTGATTACTAGTTCAAAGAAAGTTTTAAAGAGCCTCACTAGTTGTTCAAATTTCCAAGTTACTATTAAATTCAAAGCTTCAAATTAGTTGCATATAAAAAAACCACAGATAAATCTGTATTAACTCAATTAACTCCAATTTATCTAATATAACATAAAATTTTCCTAAAATTTGCTGATATTTCCTTTATTCCTCTTTGAAAAGTTTATTAGTCTGTTATATCATCATTTAAACTGAGTGAGGTCAAGTCTTAGCTATCTTTTTACTGCTTTTCTGTTTTTTTTTTTTTCTATTTTTGTTTGGTTTGGTTTTGCAGCAAAAAATGAAGTTATACTCATACTGAAAGAAATAATGCATACATGGGCAGGAAGACATGATTCTACCATTGAATCTAAATTTTTGTCTCTTTGTAATTTTTATCTATCTGTAATGCTTGAAAACTGTTATTGCTCAATACCTGCGATAAACTGGATTACTGATAGCTGAAGTACCATGGAATATAGGTAATTCACACTACATACAGATATATATATACACACATATGAATAGGAATTATATATGTGTGTATATATATACACATATATAGAATTTATAATATATTTATATTAACATGAAAAGAAATTATAATATTGCATACCTTGGACAGGCACATTAGTCAAGGACACAACAGAAATATGAAAGAATATTTCTTCATTGTGAATAAATGATGGGAACTTTATTACATGAACTTTTTCTCAAGATATATATCTTCTTTCAAACCTTGGAAGTCTAATGTTCATGTGCTCTTTTCCTCTTTTCCCGTCTGTCAAAGAAACCCAAACCAACCACCCAACCAGAAAAAAAAACCAAAACAATCCCCAAAAAACAAACAAACAAACCTAAAAAAAACCCACCTAGAAGTTTTAGTTAGGTAGCCAATACTTTTCACAGACATAAAAAATAGCAGAATTGTCAAACATATCACAGGCAATTTTGCATGTGTGTTTTTGATAGAGTGGGAGAGCTCTGAAGTGCAGGTGAGCCAGAAGACTACGCTCAAAACTGAGCAAAACCCTGCAGAATTGCCAAATAACCAGTGTGAAATTCAGAGACTTAAGAGATAACAAAAAAATCAGGAAAACTTGCACTATAATTCCCTTCTGCAAAAATGCCTTAAAATTCTTGCAACCTTTTAGAATAGGTTTTACTCATTTTGGTAAGATCCTGATAGAGTTTCTTCTGAAATTCTGGCCTGCTTTGAAGGACCACAAATTCTCAGATTACAGTAATCTCTAAAAATCTACTGATATTATAGTATTTGAAAGAAGAGCTAAAGATTAATACCAATGTTAATAAAAAAAAATGTTTCACACAGAAAAATGTAGAATCATAGTATCATTTAGGTTGGAAAAGGCCTCCAAGATTATCAAGTCCACCCATTAAGTTACTTTTGCTAAATCCACCACTAATCTATCTCTCTAAGTGCCACATGTATGAGTGTTTTACATAAGTCCAGGGAAGTTGACTCAGCCACTTCCTGGGTCACTGCTCGGCATCTTCCAGTGCTTGGCAACTTTAGGTGAGAAAATATTTCCTTATCCAATCTAATCCTCCCCTGCTGCAACTTGAAACTATTGCCTCTTATCCTACCTTTTGTTACGTGGGAGAAGAGACTGACCTCCGCCTGGCTATATCCTCCTTTTAGGGAGTTCTAGAGGGTGACAAGGTATCCCCTGAGCCTCCTCTTCCTCAAGCTAAACAACCCTGTATCCCTCAGTTAGTCCTTATAGGCTTTGTGCTCAGTGAGTGTCCAGTGGTCTGGAATTCAATAAACCTTGACAAAAAACATTTTTATCATTAGTTTTTACTCAATTTAAATTAATTTAAACAAGTTGGAACAGTATAGCTATTTTTTGTTTCAATCTTATTTTATTTCGGTCTTTAGTCATTTAGGAATAATCATCAAAATTAAGACTTCATGCAGGCATGAATACTGTGAATGCTTTGGTTAATCCTAACAAAAAACCTTTACTACAGCAGCATATTGAAAAAAGATAATTGAAACAACTATGTCGTGCTTGCTACACATATAATGTCACACAAAGCAAAGCTACCTATTAATAAATGTAAGAAAAAACCCAAGCAGTTCCATTGGGCTGAAGTGCAAAGTAAGTTATGTTCAAAAGTTAAACCTAGCCTCCATGAAGGAATGGAATAAATAGTGATTAAAGGGAGACTTCCTATCTTTCTAGTTTCGATGCCAAGACACGGAATAAGGAGTCCTTCCTTAAATATTTATATGTTGAATTGGAGCGATTTGACAGTCATAGCCTTTCATATCACCTGCTTACATGAAATGCTTTTATAAATATATATATATGTATGTTTATAAAACATGCATCTGAAGTGTTGTATTATTTATAGAGTTCTGCCTCAAAATTTAAATTATAAACTAAAGATATGAAGAGACAACAAGGAGAAAATAAATTTGCGTGCATGTTTGAATTTCATGAGATGTCTGTTACCATGTCTGCATTTATCTCCTTGAAGCAATGTTAATATAATGTAATTAAACAGCACATGGCAGTGAAGAAAGATGCTAAATGCTTCTAAAAATGTATGTTGCTAGGTGTCAGAGTGTTTCATTTTTCATAAGAAAACATACATATAATCAATATACTAACTGAATCCTCCCTTGTTTCACAATTGGAGTTCAGAGAGAAGTTCACATGAAAAGATGATGCCTGAACTAAGAAGCCTTCCAGTTAAAGATGCCCTTTCTAAAAGGACATTGCAGTCATGGCCCATTGTTTTTCAAGGGCTACGCTGAGGTAGCCTCATGCCTGCCCTCCACCTGTCCCTCTCTGTGTTCCACATAGAAGAAAAAGAAGTGGATTGTCTCACTAGGTAGGTTTAATGGGTCCATCATCTTAATTAACAGCAAACAAATTTAGTGTTACCATTTTCTCATCAAGAAGATAACAAAAGTGAGGCCAATTATTTTATTTTACCTGATTTACCGTGGCTTAATTGGGACCTTATTCTCTGTGCCCTGTTGAAGTGAAGTCCTATTTTTTTACTGTATTTTTAACTTATCGATAGCTGAGGTTTCCCAGTTGGTTTCTTCTGTAAGTCTGATGAAACACAGACATCTGCACTCATTGGTTAAAAAGAAATCTGCCTTCATCTTCATGCTTTATCTAGACTCCCACAAACCAGTGGCCAGATTGGACATATTTATCATTTTTCTGTCTTCTAATGAACTAAACCCTCCCTTTGGTCTTTGGATTGCTTACTAGGCTGAGCACTGAACTTGGCTGACTACCCTTTCCTGTATTAACAAGGTCTGGGGCTGCCTGAAGCATCCATGAAAGAAGTTATAATTTTTCAGACTGACTGATAATAGTTAGAAAACAATAAGAAGGGAAGACAGGCTAAAAAGATGTAATAGAAGTACAGTCACAACAGAGACAGACAAATGACATGGTAATTACATAAAAATATATTTTTTTACACTGTCCTTTTGTTACTGTTTCTACTGATACTTGTCTTGGTTGCTGTTTGCTCACTGTCTTAATTCTTTGCCAGTCTTACCATGTCATCTAAATCCAGCCATCTTCAGGCAGAAAAACACTGATCTCTTCAATTATTTTCCATCAAAATTAATTAGAATTATTTTTTGTTCTTTACTTAATTTGCAAGCGTCTTTTTCTCCCAAGGTCTCATTTCTTTGTTCTCTATGTTATTTGAAATTTAATCTCAGACAGGTAACATTATATAAATTCAATTGAATTAAATTAAACTTTTGCTTGATGGTTTGTAGGATCATCCATCCGTCTCCAACAATAATTAAATGGAACCATTTCCAAAAATTAATGCATGAAATAGAAAAGATGAAATGAAAAGCAATACACCAGTATCAACAATCTACTTAATATATTTGCTCATAAACCAAAACCATATCAAATATAAATGTAGGACAGCAGCAAGCCCCAACCTTGACAAAACCAACTCCTATAAAGCCATAGTCTTCTTCATGCAGTGAGTAAGGTTACCTGGCACTGACATAGAATAATGGTGTAAACTGAAAGTCTTTATTGATGTATCTTTGGAGTTAAAAACTAAGCTGTTTGCACTATTCCTCCAAGAAGAAAAGCTGACTAGATCTGCAAAATACTGAATTTACAGTTTTCAGAAATACTTGAATTCTTTCTGTCCATAAAACTATACTGAGTATGTATAGTCTCTAGGCCGTAGACTCAAGAAATCAACCAAGCTCATCAAGTAAAGGTACTAGGCACTCAGCATGCAAACCCCAAAAGCAAAATAATGGGGTTTTTTTTCAGGCTTTCACAGAGCAGAAGGGCAGAAGGTATCCAGAAATATAATATTTCAGAAATTCTTTTAACTGTTAGAATCTGATGATGGCCTGATTGTCATGTGATTTATTTATATTTGTCTATAAATCCAAAATAATTATACTGCATTAGAAATCTTTTTTTGTGGCTCACCGAGCATGCTGCTGTAGCTGAAACAGCTGAACAGTTCTATATATTAACTGTAAATTTCATTTTTATGAACCAACACAGGAATAGGACAATGCTCAAACTAAAGCTTGTTTCAAAATACTGAATACCATGTCAGTTTGGAAAAATGAAGAAATCACAGATGTGCTGCTATGTAGTTATTATTAGAAATAACTCATCTTAAATTTATGAGATATCTATGAAAGATTTTTTTTTATGAATCATAAGTGGAAATTTTACTAATATTTAAGAAAATCCAACAAAAAATAGAAGAAAGGAAAAAAAGAAGCAAATAATTATTCTCAGGATTTTGTGGTAATTTTGTTTTTCTGGCAATTTTTTCTTCAGAAAGAAAGAACATTATTAGTGTGGTATTTTAAATAACAGTCAAAATTACAGTGTTGTCTTTTCTTAAGAAAACAGAGAATTTCAGCACTATATATGTTTTAATGAAGTATTTGAAAATGAATACACATAATAAAATAGTAATAAGTTGTCTATATGAACATCTATATGAAATTCAAATAGATGTTCACTGACAAAATGACACCTCAGAGTATTTATATCTGGAGACAAATACAGGGAGTTCTTCAAAATACTAAGATTCAGACATATAGATGATCTATCTGACTTCAGTGATCACTTGGGCAAATGGATTTTAATGTCTCAGGATTAGGGTACTTGATATCTATCAGAATTTACTGACAAAATACCAAATAAATAATGTTCTTGAACTTTTGTGGTGGAGGTACAAGTAAAAGTCTGACTTTCATAGGAGCTGAACATAACCCAAACAAAGTAATTCTCATGGATTTTTTTCCCCCCTTTGGATACTTTTGACACTTCCGAGGTGGGTGGAAAAAATCACAATGGGGCAAACTAACAGGGTACTATAAGCAGAGCCGTCTGAAAGAAGAGCTGTGCAGCAGAATGCGACCAGATTGTGCGGGGGTGTCTTGCAATCCACCTTAGCTCTGTGGTGTACCCAGCAAACACATCTAATTCCAGCTTGGAAGAAAAGAAGTGAGGGGAGACTTTAAAAACCAACTTCAGCAGTTTTTCAATTTAAAAAAGCCTTAAAATTAAATAACAGAATTAAAAACCAGATTCTTCTCAAAATAAAACCTGTTCACCTATATTCTCAATGATGATGATGACTAAACAGTGAAGAGCCACATTAAAGAGTTTTGTTTGGTGAAAAATGCATAGTCCCAGAATATTTTGTTAAAACCAAGAGAAAAATATATTTACAAATAATTAAAATTTATTTTGTGGCAATCCTAATGACTATGTTAATTTATTTATTTTTTAAATATGACAAAGAAACACAGGTAAGTGAAAAATATTTATTCTTAGAAAAATTCAGTATTTTTCAAGGCATTCCATACTGTTCATATATCATAATTCTACCTTAATTTCAGGCTTTTCTTTTTTGTTTAGGAAAGGGAATTGTCAATTTAGAAACCTATATATTGCATCTAATTCTGTCATTGCTCCAGAGTGGCACCTCTAAACTATTCAACCTCAAGATAACTATGCTTGATTTCATGATTGCTCAAATCCATGCACAGTAAATGAACTAATATATGCTACTGGAGTTATAGATTTAGAAGTTATGAAGAAGGGTTTAAGCTCTTTCAGAACTTGAGCCTGCCCTTATTTTCACTACATTTACAGTTACAAGTATCATAGACATAAAATAGAAAAAATCTGTTATGAGATGCATTTTAAGAATAATATTTGCATTTTTAAAAAAAGGCATTTCAATTTATTTCAGATAATTTTTACTTTCCCAGTAATACTGTATATAAGTAGCTACCTTTGATTATTTCTGCTATTTATAAGATGAATGTCCTTCAGAGCAATCACATTTTCATAGATAAGAAAACCGGCAGTACTAAGTTAAAATACCTTTTCTGTTTAAAATACAGAAAAAATAATAAGTTCAGGGACAGAAAGGCTGCAAATGTGATCACAGTTTACCTACATATTCTCCACATTTAAGAAAGGGTTTTCTGTTTGGTTGCTTGGTTTTGGGGTTTTTTTTAAACTTTAAAACAAAAACCCCTGAAGGGCAAAAGAGCTGATGGACCGCTGAGACAGGGATACAAAAAGACTCCTAATCTGAAAACAAACAAACCACCAAACAAAAGAATAATTGTAAATAGACTTTTTACTTCTGACCCAACTCCAATACTAATTTCCTACAGAAATGTTATTAAGGCACTATGATAACAGCGTTAGTCAAATGCTAAAAAGCACCACAAGAAAAAAACCCAAATCAAGCTAATGAAACATTAAGAAGCAACTTCACTAAGAAATATGTCCCTAATTTCAAAACAACTTCAGCCATAAAGTTGTAACAAGACAATAGGTGGAACATTGTCAGTGGCTTTGCTTCCACACATAGCAGTTTAAATGCTGCTGCCTAGCTGTCTCCAGCAATTACTGAAGGGGCACTGCAGTCTTTTATAATAAAGGAATGCAGCAGATACAGCCTTGATAACACAGGAGGATTCACCCAGAACAAACTATCCACAGAGGAGAAGAGAAAGTGTAAATGAGATCTTAAGGCCCTGAGGTTTATTATTAACATTAGTAGCAGCAAAGGAAACAAGATTTAGACAAGATTTTTTAACTTAGAGATCTAATTTTAGATGTTGGGATTCTCATGAGTGGCCCTGTTTGAAAAGTTAATTGCTATCCTACATAACGTCTGAAAAATAAGCTGTTGAGAGTGCCAAAGGAGACCTAAACCTGTAATTAATAACAAATGCCATTCTCTGTTAGTGTCTCACTTCAAATCTTACATGGCAATGACAAAATATTTCTATATTTTATTGTGATTCTGTGACAAAATTCTTTGAAGCACACTGAGAATGTGAAATTAGCACTTAAAAGGCAGTAAAGAGCTTTGTCAAAATATTCTTCCTGCTTTGCAATAAATTTCCCCAAATGTGGCAGACACTCTGCCTGGACTTCACAATTGGTTTTGTGTAAGCTGGGATGTTAAAGGCCATAATACTTCCTGAACTTTCAGAAGAAGATATAGTCTTGAGAGTTTATAGGTATTACCTGCATAAAAATAAAAGACGAGGGTGTCTAACTTCTGCCTTCTAATGTTAGATAATGTTATAAATAATGCCAATCAGAAAATGACCCCTGAAATGCCTTTGTGATTAAAAGGAATACTTTAAAATATTTTTGTCAAAATATTCCATTTTTCTTTAGAGGGGATGAAGAAAAATGCTGTCATATCCTCTACCTGACTTAATTTTTTCTGTGTCAGTGTATTACCTTCTGCCAATCTCTAATAATTTTAATCAGTTCTAGAATACTGACTAAGCCAAACATCATGATGGTTCATTCTAGATGCATAACAGAGCCTCTATACTTCCTGAAGGAATAACAAAAGCAGAAAGTTTCCAAATAGATGTTTCTTAAAGGTTCATAGTTCCAAAAAATTGGTGGTTTGAGGATTTTTTGTTGTTTGATTATTGTTAGGTTTTTTGGGATTTTTTTTTTTTTGTTCTGATTAACAATAGGACAATTTACCTCTTCTACAGCTTATACCAAAAACCATCTTGATCATGGATAGCCCAATATTTGCTGAATAATGAAACAAAATTTATGTCCCTTAAATGTACCATTGTGGAAATTTGCACAATTTCGTTTCTTGAGTATGTAAATGAAGCAACAATCCGTGGAGCTCTTACACTCCACAATAAACAACATGACTTCAATTTAAGGAAGGGGCATGCTGAGGTGTATGACAATTGAGATAAGTATTTGCCAAACTCAAATATCTTCCTAAACCAACTAAACAATCATGCTTACTCATTTTCCTTGTTAAGGCTTTTAAATCTGTCAGGTAGCTTGCTATATTTTCTTGAGAAATTAATGGAAGTTAAACAAACATACAGAGGGATTAGTACCCTGCCAGGCTTATGAAATCTAACACCTTGCCCTTTAACATCTAGAATTTCAATTAACACACCATTCATAAAATGGTAGCACATATAAAATTTCCTTAAATCTGAAACCAAAAAGGACTTTGTCACTGATTTAATTTCCAAATTTTCTTCTTTCTAGAAGATGGAGTATTACAGAAGGTTTTCACTAGTGACATATCATGCAGTCCAAGTGTTAATCACTATTACTATTTTAACTCAGTCACAGTCTAGGGTTCCAGGGGAATTAAAATTCAATACACAAGCAAAAAATATAACACAGAAAATATTAATGTTCAGATAACATAGAGCTTCTTCAAATTTCAACATTGAATGGGCATAACAGCAGTGCAATAAGAAGAAAAAAACCACCCCAAAACACTGAACTAGTAAAGCTACTGACTTCTTGCAGCTAAATGTTAGTGCTTTAGCCTGCCAACATCCAGAGAAGGATTTAATTTTGATACTGTAGCAAAATTTAATATGTGAAACTCCTTCCAAGTTTTACAGTCTTATAAATACATAATTTTTAACAGAAATAAAACACATTCAGTAGAGTATAGAGATAAGATACAATGCTACACTTATATGCTCTCAGAACTTGAGAATATGTTGATCGAAATTTTAGACTCAACCATATTGCCTTACTGGCAGTACACTGGAGGTGGCAATGCAAATCCTCATAAAAAGCAAGACAGAAAATCTTCAAAAAATCTTGCTAGTGGGTAATTCAAAGGAGGAAAAAGAAAGCTGCAAGGAACAACCCTCCCTGGGATTGCTCTTTTTTTTTTCCTATTCTTTTTCTCTACAGTGACTTAATGAATTCTAATGAAATTACATGCTGGTGAAAAAGTCTTGAAGGATTTCACCCATTTACTTCAGATACAATTCTAACTTTGGATTTGAAATTCACAGTAATGCATAACGAGAAGAACCTCCCCCCCCCCCAATTTTTTTTGATATTTTTCTCACACTAAACTGGGAGAGAAGAAATGGACTCTGATCAGCTTCCTAAAAGCACATCACCACCCCAGAGAGCAGCTGGTCCCTTACAAAAGCAAAAATGCATGCATCCATGAATGTAGGTATGCTTGCATATCCTTTAGACATCTGCAGTTTCATGAGAATTGATGTATTATTTTCAATGAATATTCTGAATTTATTAATTTTATTTGTTTCCTCTCCTTTCCTTTTTCCAGCAAAGTTTACTGCTGGAAAATTCTGCTGTATCTTGGTAGGCTACAGATAAATTTTTAATTTGACAACAGCTGCGTAGTCTTAAAAGGATAAATTTACATATTGAAACAAACTAGAAGAAATAGAAGGAATATATTCAGTGGCTTTCACGTTCCTGAAAATGGCTGTTGTACATCTTACTATCCATATTTATTGCCTCTTGTGACACATTAGCCATAATTATTACACATTACCAGCCCATTCCTGTATTAATCAAATTTATTCTTTTACTTTAGGTGAGGAAGATTTGTAATTTTGATTATGATGTGCTCCATTAGAAAGGAAAGAGCTTCTAGTAAGAGAGTGCACTAGATTTATTTAAAATTAAAATGAATATAAAAATACAACTTGGAGTGTTCTCGGATGTCCCTTAAGCATGAAAAGAAACAGCAAGAATAATGCTCAATTTTGTCAATATACACTGACAGAGGTAGAGAGAGAAGATTAGGGGATAAGAAAAAGTGAAATGAGGAAAAAAGAAGAACTAACAATCTGAAGCCTTAATACAGTTAGTTGGAAATATTTAAAAATGGCACAGAAATAGGACACCTCTCCTATGAATAAAGGCTGAGAGAGTTGAAGTTGCTTAGCCAGTAGAAGACTCCTGGCTAACATTTAGGCACTGGCCTTTCAGAACTTAAAGGAGGCTTGTAAGAAAAATGGGACAAACCTTTTAGCACGACCTCTTGTGACAGGATAAAGGATAATGGTTCTAAATGAATTATTGAATGATTCTCTAAGAGACTTCAGGTTCCTGAAATTTGCTGAAAACAGTCCTCACATGTACCTGCATCTTCTGTCTTAGATGTACCTGCATCTAAGACAGCCCTTGTAGAGGACAGAGCTTATTTAAAGGAGGAGTGTCCAGTGATATAAGACCTTTGCCCTAACAAGTGAGGGGGTACCTGAGTGTGTATTCCCTTTTCCTTCCCGCAGGATTGTCTTGGGCACACAGGTAAATGGGCTCCTCACCTTCATGAGTTCTCTCCCCTCACTGTTCACTCTTGTTTCCATTTATGCAGCAGCTCTCTAACTCAATGGCTTTCGTGCTGGCTATTACATACAGCTTGCCAATGTCTCTTTTTTTTTTTTCCCTCAACACTTACAGTAAAATGCCATGGAGCCAATTCAATAAAAGAATAAAGCACTCTGGACTTTTTTTAGAAAAGTGGGCAAAGGCCAGGAGAAAGATATTTGTGCTACTAAAAGCATTTCCAGAGATGTTAGAACATTTTTTTCTGTTATACATCATAATAGAAAAAAAATTCTTGCTACTTCTTGCAGCTCATAAAACAACAAAAAATATGAAACTCACAGAAGTTCCTCTTTAAGCCCATACTGGATTTAGCATTTGAGAATGCTTCATCCAAGCCACCTATCTGCTCTGTCCTGCTGCATGCATTGCCATTTTTCCATTTCCTTCTTTGATTACATTTAGCTTGGGCAAACAACATCTTATCCGATTTTTCATGCAGTATCATGGGAAGACATTGGTTTGTAAAGTAACTTTGGCCATTAACAGTGTCATAAAGATTGTAATATATTAATTTTCTCTCTACTAATATATTATAAGGTGAGAAGTGCTTTATGGCCCCTTCACAAAGAATAAATCAGTTCTAGCTCAAAGTCATAAAGCAGCAAATTGAAAAGTTACTTTAATTAAAATGTTTTAACATATAGGACTACTGAATAAGCTTAACTTACTGATAAATTAAGCACATTAAATTATGAAGTGAAAACCCACTCTTGTCACCAACTGCCTTCAATATCACCATCTTGCCATCTCGAGAGCAAATTTATGCATCAGTGCTGAAAAATAAAACCTTTTCTGACAGTTAAAAACAAACAAAAACAACGTTGTGCATAAGTTTGGTATTACAGCTTCATTTTCCTTTTTACCCCTTCTACATTTTGTTTTATTTTGCTGTAGGAATGGTTGCTAAAGGTGTAAATTCTGATTAATAACATAACACAGCTAAGCATTTGCTTTGATAGTTAAGCATTTCTCAATTACCTAGCTAAGGTACAACGAAGCAAATTTCAACAAGAATATTTTATATATTACAAAGAGGATCATATTTAGCAATTTTGTGCAGTGTCCTTCGATTTCTTCCAGATAGAGAGAAG
>NW_005054379.1:2489477-2519661 GCF_000277835.1 Geospiza fortis | reverse complement strand
GGAAAGTTGTTGTAGCATATATTCATGAACTGATCAGCCTACTCTTTTAGAAGAACATAAAATCATCTTTAAACTCAGTTCATTAACCATGTGAGTCAAATATCTGAGCTCTCAAATATAAAAATGCTTTTCAATATTAAGGTCTCTCAGGACTTTTTTCTGACAAATGATTTCTTCTAATATGAGTGAGGCACTGTTCCACAATTAAATAAAATCTATATAGGCTGGCTTGCTCTTAAATTTTTTTTTACTATTAGTATTTGAAAGTTAATAAAGTGTAAAGAAATTATGGAGATGTGTTTTTAGTACTAATGTTTGCAAAGTAAAAATTAAACAATAATAAGCCAGAACTCACAGAAGAAATACATTTATGCTTGTGTAAAGTCCAAACATAAGATTGTGGTCCCAACTCACTGGTTCATAGGCCAGGAGATGCTTTCTTAACCAGCTTTGGGTAGTTAGCTTCAAAGTAGATCCGAGCTTGCCAATGTCTCTTTATAAAGCATTCCATTCCTATTATAAAGCCCTTTTTAACAGAATATCAGAATAGAGGAAATATCAGAAAAGAGCAAAAAGGTTTTGCAATTTGACATCATAGAATGTTTTCTGCTTTTTTAAAAAGTAAAGAGCATTGTTAAACATGGTATACTTTGTTCCCTTAATGAGCCCTTTTTTTTTCTGTTTTCTTCACAGGTAAATGCTCATCAGAAATTAATAAAAGGGTTATAAATTCTACTTCAAACCAGCTGAAGACTGGATGTCCTTCAGGAACACAGTGAAACATATGTATAATCTAATGTTTAAAACCAACCCTGCAAAATACATAGAAATCCTTAAAAGCAAAAAAAGAGTTTCCTCAAATCTGACTTGTTTTCACAGAGCTTTAATTAGGGTGTTATTAGGAGAAATAGTTCAACAAGAAGGGTTTAGAAAATTTACTAACCTCTTAGGCCTACAGATTGAACCAAAATCAATGGTAAAATTGTATAAGAACAATGCATGAACTAAGCTAAGGGAGGTTTAGCAAGAAATTATGATCCCTATATTTCTGAACTGTTAATGCTTGACATTACCTCCTCCACTGTTCCATGGTCTGATGAAAGTCCAGCAGAACTAGCAAGAAAATCACAAAATCTTCCTCCAGATTATTTATTCTCCAAATTACAGAGTATTCTGTGTTGGAAGGGACCCAGAAGGATCATCAAGTCTAACTCAAAAAAGGGGCATCTCCTGAATGAAGAGGTTAAGTAACTTGGGTAATATTTACTAATAACTGCATGATATCCCAAAACTAAAGAAAATATTATGAAGGGAAGAAAATCATGCATTTCTTATGACATCAGGGAAGGGACTGATGATATTCCTTGTTTTGGAAACTTACAGCTTCATCACAAATTGGACAGTGGTCATAGTTCGGGGTGTATTCTTTCAAAGAAAGGGGAATGGAAAAATATTTTTAAGTAGGCAGAATTTTTCATTTACTTGCTTCTAAAATGTTCCAATTTATGATGTTTGTGATAACACATAATGCACCGAAAAATGCCAGTGACCTAGAAGACATAACCACATACTGAAAATACACTACACACTGTTTAACTTCACATTTTCTCTCTCCCATTCTCACTACCTTTGTAATATTTTATCAGGCTAACCTTCATTCTCTTTCCAGCTGTATTGTTTTACTTACTCTTGCTACAACTCCTGTCCTACTTTCTGGGCTGATCTCTGCCTGTCATTTATGACCCTTCCACTCCTCCACACCTACTCTTTGCAAAGCATGTAAAAAACATCTTTTCATACCTCTATTAAATTAGCACATCAAAGAGTAACCTTTCCACAATGATTTTATAACACTTTCACTGTCACAGATGTCTCTCCCAGACAAGAAGAGCAAGCCAATATGAACAAACCCCGTCCCCCCGAAATAATAAAGAAATAGAGGATTCTTTTTCTCTATTCTTAATGCATCTGAAAATGCAAGAAAAGCCCTGGAAATTTTCATTAAAACAAACAAACAGGAAATTGCTAACTCAGAGTGGCTTAGTTTATTTGATTAAATTGAATCTGATAACATATACTAACTGAGAAACTGGACATGCCCAGAAGTATCTTCTACAAGTTAATGTGAAGAAACATAACAACCTAAGAGAAGCATCTTGTGGCTTCTGTATTGCAAAAACACAGTGACATGAGCATGGCATGAACCTTTATTCCAGAGCTTGATCAAACACCACTCAGTTTACCAAAACAGGAATAGAATAAGATCTTGAATATGAAGGTAGGTGTGGGACTCTAAACCTATGAAACTGATTTTGAAGAAATATATTTGTATAGTTAGTACAGTCATAGTCAAGTAGACTCACCCACTCTTTTCAGCGAAGGGAAGTAGACATGATAGCTCTTGAGACATTTACTCCAGGAATATTTATACTTTGTCTCAATGATGGTAGGGTACAATTCTGCATTACTCAGAAGAACCACAGTAACATTGGGTTCTGGGAAAACTCTCTACACTAAACAGAATCTTTTCCGAGCCAGAACAACACAAGAGACCAAGGCATAAATAAACATTGTCTTAGGGCAGCACTTTGGTTCCTTCCCTGTATAAAAGCTATTTATGAAACTGTTCCCATACCTGTGGAAAGACTTCACTACTTCTGTCTTCCCAGACTAAGGGTGTGGAATTTAACAGACAAGGTTTCATCCTGATGATACGGCTTACTACAGTAACGTCATATAACTTTTTTACATATATAAAACACTGTGATTATATTAAAATTAAATATTCTATTTTTCTAATATTATAATATTATAATTCTAATATTATAATTTATCTTAAGAGTGTTTAATATTGCATTATCATTGAAATATTGCTCACAAAACTGATAGTAATTTTTTTACACAACAACAAGAGCAACAACAACAACAAACAGTAACAAAAAACCCCAAATCAGTATGCTATACTTAATTATATGTTTCCTGATGCAGTTCCGCAAGTCATCTTTTCTTTCTCATTCCAATTAATATGCTTAAAAACACATAGACAGCAAAAAAAGTTAAGGACTACAAATCATTGTTAAAGCTGCAAATTAATTCCTTATTAAATGAAGATATTTTAGAAATGCCAAAGAAGATCAAGATAGGGAAAATGTTAACAGTTATCAATATAGGCTGTCACTCACTGAAAAGAGTGACAGGCATTTTGAAGTAGCTAAAAATAAAGGCTTAAATAGTCAACAGTAGTACTTTTCACCTGTTCCATGACTTATGGCAATGCTGCTTTTAAGATTAGTACTTTTTCAGTAATGAATAACTTTTGGGGTATGGGATACTTTTTTCAGTCAAATTACTCTGTTTTCTTTACACAGTATTTGTCCAGATTTATCTCTGATGCAATTCCTTTACTTCTAGCAAACCATACCTTGATCATTGCTCCTATGACATTAAGACAGCACTCTACTCTTCTGCACTTAAAAAAATGAAGAGATTACATTCATAAAGCCTTTCTTGGTTTTCTTAAGGTAAAACAACATACAAGTACATCTGTACACTAAAATAACCGTACTAGTAACTTCTAAAGTTATGTGTCCATTACTGTAAGCTGCTTTTGGAAAAGATGACAGCAAGAACTAGACCAAAACAAAAGGGGAATCTCAGAAGTCTGCAGTTGAGTTTTTACCTCAACTTCAGATTTCCCAAAGGAAGGTGAATTAACAGATTTTCAAATTTCTATATACAAAATTTGGTTAGAGTTTCCAGTAGTTTACCAATTGCTCCTATTTTAAAGCAACGGTATGCAAAATCTTTGTACCTAAGAGCGTGAGATCTTCTCAAAGCTGAGCTACTTTTTTTCACATTTTAAGCTACTTGGCAATTTCTTAAAGTGGAACATGCTGACATTTCATGCCAGTTTCATTTATATTTCAAAACTAATTCCATGAAGTGGTTAGTGAATTTAAGAAAAAATGCTGATAAGAATTTCCTCCTCCTTCTTGGGAATAACTTTAACCATAGAATCAGAAATCTATTAATCTACAGAATGATTTTGAAAGGAAGCACACCTTGGAGGTTATCTAGTCCCACTCACTTCTTAAAACATGACTACTTAGATCAAGATGCTGAGGATGATGCCCAATTTATTCTTCAAGGACAGATATCTCATAATTGCTCTAGGAAACTTTCTTCAGTATCTAATCCCCCTCATGGATAAAAAACCAGCCAAGTAGCAACTAACAAACAAGCCAACCAACTAACCAACTAACATAAAATCTTCTTATACCTAATGGGAATCAAAGCAAGATACAATTTTGAAAATAATTCTCAAAGGTGCATGCATCCCTGACATACCTAAAGTGGGGCATGCTGGTAGGTTTACACAATTATGTTCTACATAATGGATTTACAAGCTTTTTCTCTGCCAAAGACATCCTATAGATGTATTTTCATTTTCTGGGTGGCAAGAATTTTCAAGGAAGACTGAACAGCTGCCAATTTAAACACATTGAAACACATTTTAAACACCTTGAAGAAACAATGCAATTTTTTGCTACCTGAAACATAAGTGAGACATGCGATGTTAAAGCATGAAAGTCCCAAGTGTCCTGGGGCAAATTTAACCTCTGGAAAGCACTCCTGTTCCTCAATACCTTCTCATACCATGTGCAGGGTGTAAGGAGAGGGCTGGGTCCGTTTCCAGTTTGGCCAGACTGTGCAGGTTTTGCAAGCTGGTGGTGCTGGGCTCCGTGTGGTGAGCCTGTGAATTGTTTTCCTGTCTTGTACACTCTGTTATCAGTATTAGTAGTGTTATTTTGCTCTTCTTGTTTCATTATTGTTCCTAGTTAATTGTTCTTATCTCAATACAGGATCTTTACATTTTAGTGCGACCCCTTCTCCTCTCCATCCTGCCATAGACAGGAGGGAAGGAGTGAGCAAGCAGGGTGTGATCTTGGGTGTTTCAGTGGGAAAATTAAACTTGAAAACACCACTCCTAAACCAGGACAGAGGGGTTTCTTGCTTTGTCATTATTATGTATTATACTGTCAAAGTCAGTCCAGAGGTAAAGTGCTACTGATTAATTGTAGTAAAACAGAGAAATCATTGTATTTCCTTTAAACAAAGGATATAGATCATCAGAGATAGATGGATAGATAGATAGATACATAAACATACATACAAACATAAATTACTACACTTACGTATATATATGAAATTAAATATCATAAAAGACCAGTCTTGACAGAAGGCTGCAACTCCTTATCAGTTATTTTTAATGAAAATTTTAATGCATTTATAAATCTGGTTTTATACTATTTTAGATATGTGATACCACAGTTTTTCAGTATTTCAGATTATAAACTTGAGTTTGTTATTCTTTTAAGTGCTGTAATTATTTCTGAATTTCTAAAACTGTCTTTCCATTTCCCAGCACTTCACAGCACACTATTAGGCAAAGGCTATGTACGTGTGTAAAGAAAACAGAAGGTTTATTCCAGTCACACTGGGGAGTTAGACACTATTATCCCTAAACATTTAAAAGTACATGTCCTCCTGAAAGAGATAGCAATACTTCAATTGCACCGACTTTCTTCAGGGAAGAAAAAAAATCCACAGAAATATTTTTCATAAAAGGAAAATTCACCTGAAGCAAACATTTGCATGATTAAGGCTGGAATAAATACCTGCTTTAAAATTACAATTTGAAAACCTAGAAAAGTTGTGGGGGTTTTGCCTTTTTTGGTTTAATTTTAATTAGTTGTCTTGTTTTTTGGCCAGAACAAAGTTAATTTTTTCACAGTAGCCATGAGGGAGCAGAGTCTGGGGCTGTGTGGGTGTGTCTAGGTTGTTATTCTAAATCACCTAAGGTCATGCTTGGTGGCAAGAGTAAGGGGTTCTTGCCTCTGAGAAGAAAGTGGGCATGGCCTGTGGTCAGCGAAAAAAGCATGGAAGCGCAGAGGGTCTGTCTGCAATTGTTTCTTATAGTCCCAGGCTTTTGAGCATTTTTCCATGTAAATCACCCTCTTTTGCACACCTGTGTTTTTATATTTTTGTAATTGCTGTCCATTTTTCTTATCTCATTGCTGTTTCCAGTTCATTGGTTTTATCACAAAACATAATTTTTGCCTTTTGTCTCCCACAGGAATGATAGGTTGACGAGTGACTGGTGATTTGGAGTGCTATTCCTAAACCATTACATTAATAAAATAAATAAACCAGGAAAATAAGATTTTACACATAGATCCTTCATTTCATAGTTTTTCTCGAATTGCAAAATATAGACCTGACAAAGCTGGGAAAAATATGGGAGTATTGTATACACACTTAATGGATAAAAAAATAATTTTGTGTGCTAACTATTCTGTCTGGAACTGAAACTGCTTGGATCCATGACAAAACTGCATCTCAAAGAGCTAATGAGATACTGAGCACTTGTGTTTTTTTAAACATAAATCAAAATTTGTGACATTAAGACAGAAATATTACATCAAGAATAAAACCAACAGTAAGTGTGATCTTGCTGCAAACATAAATGAGAACATCAGTGGGAAAACCATCATCAATACAACAATAGCACAAAGATAAACTTACCAGGTTGACACTGCTCATTTTTCAGAATTGTGGTGAGTCTTCCACTACTTCCCTCCTTCAGACTATCTTAATATCAACCTGATAAGAAAATAAATAACAAAAAACTCAACTCCCAACAAATAAAATGCATAAAATAAAATAATATTTTAGACAAAATAACTTGAGTTACTGAAATCCTTGACTAGATTAGTGAGATGGATGATCTTTTTCCTTTCACTGTTTTTATATCTCAAGAGTGAGTACCTAGCACATCTTTGACGTTAAACACTCATAGAAAAGAAAAGCATATCTGTGAAAACTGTTAAAGCTGCATATCTACTCAGTTTTTGGCTGTTTTAAAAATTTAGTAAATAATAATGGAATCTTTAGAAATGTAATTTATGAAGTTGTAGTCATACATGGCAGGAGATAAAACTTGTTGCACATTGAAATCTAGGACTAGAAGTAGTCTTTTATGTCTCATTTTTTTCAAAGTGTACTTAATGCTATTGCAGGTTTATATTACTTAAAAAAGAGCTTACAAAGCACTATAACACAGTAATTGATTAAAAAAAATCATAGCTTTTTTTATGGAGGGAGAAGGTAGGGCAGGTTTAAAGGAAAACATCACTGGGGAGCTGAAATCTACAGCGTGGCGGTTCCTCAATAAAAAGTCCTCCTTCTGGTTATATAACAGTTGTAGTATCATTCTTAAAAGTGATAGTCCAGATAATTAGTTCATGAAATTCAAATAGTCTTCCATATTTCTACCTGGCACGGGGTTTGACTTGAAAATATTGGCTTATTTTTAATATTTTTTTTAATTAGGGTGGCATTTTGGATTCAGGACTTTAAACAACTTCTACCATTTTGGTTTTGAGAAGCACTTGGCTGGACAAGATATCACCAAAAACTAGTACCAAACTGAAAATCTCTTAAGAAGACTGAGATCTCTTAAGAAGATCTCAGTTGATATGCTGTTATTTTTTTCCTGAAATAATCACCCATTAGTTTATCATGCTGACTAGACAGGGTTAGATTAGTTAGGTTTATTTTAATTTTGACGTGCCAGAGAAGTTAGAGAGGAAGGTTTCTTAGCTTAGCAAATGTCTTTTTGCATAATCTAATGCTAATTTTTCTCCAGGTGCACTTTTAGGTATGCTCTTCTAAATCACAGCTTTGTAGAAAAAAGACATAGGCTTGACTTAGCTATCTCAAATATGCTTCCAAAGTTTATTTCTATGACTAACACAAAAACTATCTCTCCACTTTCTATTGTTAAGATCTCAGTCAAGACAACTGCTTGTATTGGAGTAGTCTCTGCTTCTTAAATACCATTGCCTTGCAGGTTTTACAGCCACAATACTGTGATTCATGTTGAGAACTGAACTTAATGTATTAGGCTTTTTTAATTTTTCTATGAAGAAACACAAAGCCACAGACCAATTGTCTGGAAAGGACCTCTGGAAGCCTCTTGATCAATACCCCAATTCATATGCTGGATCAGGACTGAATTCAGAACAAAGAGTCATAAACCTAAGTATTGGAAAGTACATTTTCATGACACATTTAATCTTAAAAGTTAATAAACAGCTATAATTTTAGCAATTCTCTGTCATTTTTACAAATGTATAAGGGCTAATTAACATAATTTAGTTGGCTTTGATTACTATTTTAAAATTATTTGTTTTATATAATTTTCTTTTATCTTATTGCTATCCCTAATTTGAGTACATTACATGTTCTATCTATCCATCCAGTTTTAGATATTCCTGTTCCATATCTGGATCAATGAATGCATTAAAATTTGCCCCATTTATGTGACAGAAAATCTTTTCCTTCAAACTACTTTTAAAGCTAGCAAAAATAGTTGCTTCATCCTCTGTGTAATGAACGATAAGTTTTCTAAGAGTAGACATTTTTTAATAATCTACTTAGATGGTATGAAGGTTACCAGAATGATTTTTGTGTTGTTTCATGACTTGGAGAATGTTTTTTTACTGTCATAAACCAGGAACACTAGAAAATTTCTTCACTGTTCAATTGACTACTTTCAGAATGCACTGTTTAAATAATTTTCCTTCTAAAGTGTTATGAAGAATTATGTTGTGTCAGATGCACTGCTAAGTGGTACTCCAATATTGACCTGTGTTATACACAGGTATAATACGGGTCAATATTAGGAATTGAGGAAGGCTGTAAGAATACTCACTTGACTTGTGAGGCATTTTGTAGAGTTCTTGACAACAAAAACTAAGTAGCATAAGTCAAATTCATTTGTTAATGAAGATGAAGAGGCAGTCAAGGTAACCCCAAGAGGCAAATATAGAATAGAAATAAGCACAAACTCTTCAAGAACTTGGGATTAAGGCAGGCAAGACCTTTGACGTTTCTTCTTAAAATATTAATGCCATTCAAAAGATTCAACTACTGAACTTCTGGATTATGCATAAAGGGTGACATGATAAAAGATTTAAACTCAATATGCTGAACATAAGTGTCTGCTTAGAATCCTGTACCTTTACATACTGAAAAGTCAAGGCCAAGAATTAAAGCTTAGTTCTTGTTTCATTATACACATTTTTGTCATTATGGTAAGATCAATCATAAATTATTGTCTCACTGGGAAAAGAAGAGAAGCAGAGAAAATGGAGACTTTGATTTATAGTTCTTTTCTGGAGATAATCTAGTAATTGCTTCAGAAGAAATTATTTTCATGTTTTACCTGACTTTGGGCCAGTACCTGAGCAAAACTAGCTGTCACAAAATAAAAAATAGTTAAAAAAATTAGGATCTACTCTGGAAGCATGGCTATCAGAAGAATACACGAGAAATTTTAGTTCAATTTTTATAACATTTATGTCATGCATTCAGTGTGTACTTGGCACTAAAGAGAAAGCAGAAACTGCCTCTGCCCTTCTCTGACACACCCATCCTGAAGAGTCCTAGCATTTCCATAAAGGCATTTTCTTACTTCAAGCACATGCCTTATTCCCTCCTCTAAATTTTTTACTAATGAACTTAAAATGTACAGTGAAACCGCATGACCGAGACAGTAAAATTATAGCACAAGAAATGGAAAAAATTAAAAGAAAAGCAGAAACACTAACTGCCAATGTTCAGAGCAATAATGTGAGAGTCCTCTGCTTGGAGTAAAGCCTAATTTACTTTCATAGAACCATGTTTCTCTAAACATATTTTACTTGACAATTATAATCCTATTTCACATATCTAATGCAGTTTCATAGACTCATAGAACAATTTGCTTTGGAAGGGATATTTAAAGGTCCTCTACTCCAAATTGCCAATTGGCATTTTCTCAAAATTTGTTTCCTTTAATGAAGTGCTTCAGCAAAAACACCTCTCACAAATTTTTCATTATAATTACCTATACAAAGATATAATTTATCTAGCACGATACTTTCCTAATGGACTAACCAGAAAGAATTTCCTCCAGTCCTCACATTAGGGCAGAAACATTACATGATCTATATAAATATTAATGTCTTGAGACTAACAGAACTAATGGAATAACTGTGGTAGATCCATGTTTTTATCATATTAGATATCAAATTTTGGTTTGCATCTGTCTGTGGGCAATGAGTACTCATTTGTTTTAGGATAAACTTACTACACGACTTGCAAAGAGAAAGAGAGCCAAAATTTTTCCTAATACATGACTGGAATTTACTACACTGAAAGAAGAGCTACTCTATGGTCAGAAAGTAATAAAAGAAAAAAAAATCTCTCTTTCTTTTTCTCTCTTTCTTTCTTTCTCTCTCTCTCTCTCCCTCTCTCTCTCTTTTTGGAGAATAAAAAAGGAAAACAGCAAGATATATCCTCAGTAGCAAATCACGTTCAGATTTTTCACAAAAATTTAAGGATTTGACTGTTTAAATAATAAGATAACTGCTTATGAATGATGGCCAAACACAGACATCTTATTATTTTGATTATGCTTATGACTTTTAGAGGTTTATTAAACATACAGGTGACATTCAGCTCTGATCTTTAAACTGCCAGTACTAGAATCCAAGAGCATTTACAAAAAGGTTGCTCATTTTATACAAGAATCCTCACTTTCCCTTAGCAGTATTGGAAACAGACTGCTGCTGAGCTTAACATCTGGTCTGAGTAAATAAAGAAATTCTCAGGGTGAAGAAATCACATTTTGCTAAGTTGTTTAAGTGTCTTCCCAGCTGAGAAATCAGAAATATCTTACCCATAGAGAAATGTGAAAAATGACGGAGGACATGATAAGCATTTGAATTAGGAGACATTATTTGAATTTTTGAGGGCTTATTTTTTGTGCTGTGATTTTATTTTTTTACCTCTCACAACTAGGAATATTGAGGGACTGTTATCTTACTTACTAAACAGGACCTATTAATTTCAAAAGGACTATTTATATAAAAACATACTTTCTCAGTGTAATCAAAGAATGTTAAGGGTTGTTTTTAATTGTGTGCCACAGAGAAAACGAAATGGCACCTGGAGAAAAAGCAGCTTTCACCAGGAAACCTACTATTAACCTATTAACCAGTTAACAGAACAGGAGGTATCTACAGTCTGACATCCCCAGCTTTATGAGCAGATGAAAATAAATTTTGTAATTGATTTCTCAAATGGCTGCATTAAATAGAATGCTCTTCTGCCTAACAGCAAATATCCCACTCATGATATTAAAATTCAATGGCACACTTTCTAGAAGGATGGTGTGCACATATATACATTTCAGCTGCAAGGCATCTGAGAGATCCTGTCTCTACCCACAACTGATACCACAACTTAATTTATAACTTGAACAAGATGCAATGAAGAGCCTAAGAGCAGTGGGCTTGAAAACTAAATATTTTATGAAATTGATCACAGGTAGGAACCCACTATTTTTTTAATAGAAAAATCAGATCACTTGCATGATTTGTTTGAGCACAAGTTAAGGATTCAATGTATTGTTAGGAAATAGTGAAAACAAGATTTCCTATAAGCAGTAAATTAGTTTTTTAATCATAGCCAGCAAAATGTTTTTCAATTCAGAAATACAGTGACTCCCTAACTGCGATTTCCTATTCTAAAAAGTCAGTTGGTGTTACACAGTCTTTTAGAAACAAAAACGTTTTAGGAAATTTGTCTATGGAATTAATGCATGAGTTATTAGGATTCCTATTTCTGGACAGTAGGAAACAGGAACAGCAAAGTAATTCTGAAAAAAATAGGCTATTTATTGATAGTATTTGAAAGGGACTCCTGCTAGTGGATCTTTAAACAGTAGATACACTTAATAAAAATATTTTACTTTAGATTGTTTTGTATTAAAACCTTTATTTCTCTAACAGATTATATTCTTACATCATAAGGATGGTTTATCTATTGACAAGTCAATTGACTATCCATTGATAAAGTGCTTTTTTGAGTAACACAAGCATTTTGTATTTGGGTGAAATTAAGTGAGTTTCAATATAAATAAAGAAATTAGGAATGTGCAAAAATTCAGGGAGTATTTAGCAAGATATTGCTGTGACAGATGCAAATACAGGCAGATACAGCATGAATCAGTGCAATGGAATTATTATTTTAAGTAAAAGATCTAAGAAAGATTGTTATATTATGGAGCTTACTCTAAAATAGAGTGGTATAATCCTCAACAATTAAATTTTTTGGCTTCTGACACTGAGATGGAGAGACTGTAGGAAAAAAAATTATATCAAGCATTATTCTAAGTAATGCCAAAAGTATAAGTAACCATGTTAAATCTGTGTTTTGTAGTTCAGTATTAGATGAAAAAATGTATGTTTAAGTGTGTTCTATCTTCGTATAATTTCACAAAATGCTAAATTGAGTTCTATCCTGAGGCCTCTTAAAATTTCAGACCCTTTTCTTCCTACTCATCATTATTTCCCAGCTATACTCCTCATTTACTAAAGTGAATTATTTTTATCCCAAGAGATATACATTTTACTTAGAAATACACTAAAGAAAAATGCAAATGCTGTAAAATTCTCTGACATAGTGAAGTGTGGGGTGCTCACTGGAGGCAGTCATGGGTAGTGACTGCTCTGTCCCTCGGGAAATGGTAGATGGGACAGGCAGAGAGATTTTCTACTCATTCACAGCTCATGCTGCCAAATAGTTCACTGCACAAAATACGCTTCCCTCACATTTACAGTTTGCATTTTTCATGTTTGCTTCTCTGATATTTCCCACAATGACAACTCTGATAGATACCAGAACATTTCTGAAAGAGCCCTTCCTCAGGGATTTCTTAGACTTCAACCAGTTTAAGCTGTGCCACAATGATTTTCTGAGCAGACTTCTTAGTTTACATTAGTTCCTGCAGTCAAGCTAGTGGGTAGTACCTATATTTCACAGAGACAATACAGTAAGTCACATTAAGCTAGAAGAGCTAATGTTATTTCAGACAAAGATTTCATCTTACATTTCTAATTATTTTAATTATGATAATACCATATACTATAGTATTGGGAATTCTACATTGAGAATACTAGAGAACACTATACTGAGAATACTACCTTGATCTATTTATTATCAGCTACTCAGTAACTAAAAATTGTCTTTCAAGAACAGATTATTTCAGCCTAGTACTCCGAAGGGTGCTCAAATCTACCTCAATGTTGAATTATATCCTTGTATTTATCAGTTCCTTTCTTGATGCTTATTGCAGCAAGATGACCCCCAGCTGGGGAATAACGTACAGTGACTCTATGATCTCAGAAGGCTGATCAATTACTTTATTAAGCTATACTGTATTATACTACACACTACACTAATACTATGTTGTATGCTCTATACTAAACTAAAGAAAAACCCGTGACCCCTTACAGACAGTCACAACACACCCTTGACCTAAGTGGCCAATCAATCCAAACAACCATCACCAGAGTCCAATTAACAAATCAGTTTTGGTAAACAGTCTCCCTAACACATTCCACATGTGCCAAACAACACATACAGCAAGTAGAGATAAGAATTGTTTTCTCTTCTTTCTCTGAGCTTTCTCACTGCCTTCCCTAAGAGAATCCTGGGAAGGTTGTGCCTGCTGCTCTCTGTGAAGAGAACTGTGGCCACAGACACTAACACTTTGTACTTTCCTATCATGTTAGTCAAGTTCAAAATCCAACCTTCATCTACTGGAGTGCTTAGGATTTTATGTTTCCTTAACCTTCTGAGTCGTCTTCTTCTTCTTAACACGACAGATTTTGTCTTTAAGGCTCTATCTATGATAGCAGCTGAACATAATGTTTTTTCTTATTTGCACCCATCCTTTCCACCCCAATCTTCTTTTCAATTCTTCTACTAATGTTGTCTTTCTCTCATCAACTCAAAAATAGCATACTGGAAGGAAAAGCAGAATTTGAACCTGGAATTAAATATGACAGTACTTATGCTGCAATAATTTTCTGCTGGCAAATTATTATTAGGGAAGGTAAAATTTGGAAAGTTTTGGCTATCTACTATCAAAACATAGATGTATAACTGGTTAATAGAAAGTTATCTTAATAATTTTTGAGGTTAGTATTTCCAATTAATCTCCTCAATTTGAATGCAAGTATTAAAAAGGCAGAATTTCGCCACCAAATAAACAACAGTATTTGAACTCCCCCAATCAAATTTCATTCTTCTGGAAATTTCAACCCCTTGTGTCATTGTAGGGTACATTGTGCTAATTTGTAGCTTATTGGCAATTTACTGTTGGAACATCACAATGGTAATCCAACAATCAATAAAATTTGCTGACAATTCCTTGAGTAAAGGAAACAATTTATGGGAGCTTCCAGGTTCTTCTTGGCTAGTGCTTCTGAGCAACTCAACCTCTATGACTTAGGAGCACCCAGCCGTCAGCCCTAAATAGAGTTGCGTCACTCTGTGATACTGCATGCACAATTATGTGAGGATATAGATTTTGCATACATAATGATAGCGTGGAGTAATGTGTAGAATAAATCATTAGCACTACAGTACAATGCCAGTGTGTGAATTTATGAATGACTTGATTTGAAATTTAACTAATCAGATTGAAAAGTATAGATTCATGGCATCACAGAATGGTTAGGGTTGGAAGGGACCGTAAAGACCATCTAATTCCAATCCCACTGCCGTAGGTGGGGATACGTTCCACTAGACCAGGAAACTCAACGCCCCTTCTAGGGACTCGGCATCCCTAACTTCTCTGGGCAACCAGCTCCTCTGTCTCACCAATTTCACAGGGAGGAATTTCATCCTGAGCAGAGACTGACTGACATACAGTGTAGCTGTTATTTTGTCGGTATCAGACACTTCCAGAAAAGGAGTATTGTGTATAGATATACATAGATAACCCATGCACACAAATGCACTATCAGTTGCAACATAGACCCTGTCCAGCATCAATTTTCAGACATATTATGTGGGGAAGTACAATATGCATAGTCTAGGAGATCCTGTCATTCTCACCATCACGTAGAGAGTAAAACTTTGATTATTACATACAACGCTGTTTGCAGGATGCATGTGCAAGCATACAGGGTTTTTGTTTCTTTTATTCCATATCTAGATATTTTTTCCAAAGCAGAAAGACAATTGGACTCATTGTTGTTACCTTTTAGGGTGTTGTGAATCTGTGTTTCCAAAATAAATATTATTTATTTTTAAATTATTCATCTTTAAAAAACCCAAAAAACCTTCAGTAACTTCAACACAGTTTAAAACATACTTATCACTAGAAATTTTAAAGGTAATAGAATGATAGTAATAAAAAAAAATATATATTTGATATTTTTCATACCAAAGGTGAAATTTTTGTCCAGGCAGCTTAACCAGTAGCTCAGTGATTATTCTTTTTTCCATTTCATAGAGGCCCTTGTTTTCAATGTTGCTACAATCTTACTAGTAAATATCAAAATACCGCTTTGCAGCTCTTGTTGTAAACTTTATTTCACTGTAATACAGGTCTTGCTGCAACTTGTTATGCATTACATACTCATTCAGTTAAGCTATATTTTTAGTGTGTGTCTTTCTTATATAAGTTTTCATTTTTAGTTCAATTCCATTCTGTTCTTTATATGCCTAAATTTCTTTAATAAAAAGAGCTACAATATTTCTACATATTAAATTTTTACTACGTTTATAAAATACCATAAATATAATTGGTTCTATGTAGTTATTAATATTTATATTTGAAATATTTTCCAAATATTTTTAGACAATGCTGATATTAATTAAGAAATGTTAAATTCCCAAGACAATTTACATAAGAATGGAAGAATCCAGGAGAGAAAGAACAATCATGAAAGAGCCAGAAATTATAACTGAGAGATAAGGGGTATGATAGATAAATCAGTTTGTTCAACACAAGAGAAGGCTGAGGTAGTACATCACTTGATGTGAACAGGCTAATGATTAACTGTTTTCAAGTTCCACTACAAGTTGGACAGCAAATATTGATTCAACTTCGTAAAACAAACCCTTTGGGCAGTTAAATAATGTAGAAGCCTTCTGTCTTGCATAAATCTGGCAACCAGGAAATGAATCTGTCAGGAATGACCTGGCTATAATGAAGTCCACCTCAAGATCTTGCTCACTTGCATCTACTCTTTGTATGTTCCTTAGAAACAAAAATCTACCTGAGAAATTAAATATTGTTTCAATAACATCAGGATCTGTGAGATTAAAATTAAAGTTTAATATTATATGATATCTGAGCATGCATAAAGCTTGCTTTCTACAGACACAGAGCTTTGAACTTTTGCTGTGACAACAAAAACTTCAAATTTATTCTCAAAAAATGTACCCATGATGCATATGTGTACCTATTAGGTATCTGGAAAAATTCAGCAATGACCTTGCAAATAAAACACACAATTACTGGAAAGTAAGTCTGGCAAAAAACCCCATATGTAGACCTCACATTTGTTGAACTTAGAAAGTAACAAAAACCAATTTACAACAAAATCTTTTTTGTATAATTGAATTAGCAACTCATTCTGGTTTTTTTTTTTTTCTTTATAACCTTAAAGGCACTTGAGACTTCCTCTGTCCAGGACCTGGATAACTAATTCACTTGAATTTCTGAGACCTTGATTGGTGTTCTGACTTCTGCAACATAAATCCTTATGGTCAAAAACTTGCTCTATCTGAGTTAAATCACATTGCTCCAGGTAAGGCTGAGAAATACCAAAGATTTACTCATCATCCTCTCAGGAAGGTACATAGACAGGGATGTTAAAATGTAAGTGCCAGAAAATCCCACAGCTCAAGTACTGAAGTCAATCTTTACTGGGCTGCCTAGAAATTCTCCTTTGTAAATAAACAGTGCAGAGTTTGGGTTTCTTAACTTACATAGGAGACCTACTGATATATTACCTCTGCTCTGAGGGGAGGGGAAAAAAAGTAAACAGAGGAAAGTGATTTCATTTATAAATTAAAATGCCTCTGATTTTTCTTTTTTTTGAATCAGTTTATAGGATTTTCAGCTAGATGAAGGTTACTCCAAAATCTTCAGTCCTTCAGATTACATTCTGAAAAGTCTTGTGGTAACCTAAAGGTGACTGGAAACACATTTTAGAATCCAGCACTGCAGGGCATTTCAGATAAGTGCTTAAAGTATACAAAAAACTACAGAACCTTCAGCAAGAGTTTAATCTGTAAACTACTTCAAAGTAGTCCACAAAGATTAATTCTGTTGCCTCCTGCAGTTAGAATATTACAAAATGTGCATTTTCACCAAATATTTCAGCACATGTACATAACTGCTAACCAGCCTAAACTAATTTTCAGTTGTTCTCTTTTTACATTATTTTTTTTCTTTTCCTTGCCACAAAACTGAAGTCACAAAATCAATTTTCATTCACCAGAATGCTTGAATTTCAACAAAGAAGCACACAGATCTAGTTTCATCAGTGTGAAAGAAACACTGTAATTTGCAGTCCAAAAATCTGTGTGCTGAAATTGTGGGAACTTTTACAAGGGGAAAAATATATGGGAATGCCACGGTTCTAAATTATTGATAAGTAGTCTTATCAGCATTACAATCTGAAATCCAGAGGTATCTGCTTTTTTGAAATCACGATTCTACTTTTGTTTTTAAAGATAACAAAATATAATTTAAATGTAAAAATTAATTAAAAAAGTAATACCCACACTACAAAATTTTATTATTCTATACAATACAGCATATGAATAAAAAACACCAGTAAAAAGCTTTAATGCATACCAATAGCTTTTTAGTATCTTAGAAATGTACTTTCAAGACTGCAAAATGTTATATTTTAAGTGAAGCTCCTCATTAGACAGTATGAGGCATGAAAGATAAGGCATGAAAAGAAGGTAAAAAAGCCCTTCCTAATAGCCCCTGTGCAGATAACATAGGGCAAAGACAATCAATACTCATGCTTCATTTGTTTTATGGTTTTGAACATTTAAAGACAAAATGTTAGTATTTTCTGTCCTGTTGGGCCTCACAGACTTGCAGCAGTAATGACAAAACAGCAGTAATGACAAAAAAAGATTTGCATATTTGCATTGCGACTTATATGAATTCATATCCCAGTGGCAGGTGGCTATTATTCTCCAGTATGAAAAGTAACACCTACTCCATTAGTCTGGATTCACTAAAAAAACACATTGTCCTACTACTTGGGATAGTCATCAAAATGACACAAACAAATCCAAAGTATCATAAACACAGTATAAAATCAAATAAAATATATGCCAATAATATAAACATCACATTAAATACTTTCATAAATAAGACTAACCTTTACAATCTGTGCCTCTACTCCTGACTGAAAAATGAGACAACATAAAACATATATATTTTCAATCCCTTATTCATGGTATTTGAACAATTATTTTCTGGACGTGTTTAAATATAATTTTGTGTGACAGTCGTGCTACCATGTTTCAAAGCCTTACAACCTCAATCAGATGCAGTTCTTAGAAACAAATATGCTTTATTAGAAACAAAACTAGGAGAGCCAATTTGTGAAAGAAAATTTAAGAAAAGGTTGTGCTGGAAAAACAGAGTATTTCGTCATGTTCTTTTAAAAACTGAGTGAAGCAATTTTATCATATTTAAAACATACAGCATGGTTAAGATAGAAGCTGGTTAGTCCTCTATAAAACAGTTTTAGCTAATAATAATAGCCTAAATGAGACATTAAGGCTTTTTCTAATATTCAAGAGAAGTAAGAAACATCTTGAACTTCCACAAACTTTTACCTGCAGTTTTCCTGTATGTATAACAGCCTGGGAGACTGGAAACAAGACATATCCTATAAGCCTCTACATTAATTTTTTTCAACTGACTGGCTTCACTCCTTCAACCTGCTTGGCAGTGCCCCTATTTTTATCACTCCCCAAAGAAAACAGTTGCTGCATATACTCACTCCAGTAATCACTCATACAGATAAGATTTGACCTCTCGTTTACAACAGGTTTCACTAATGTTTAAAAGTCAGACTGCACTATTAATCTATTTTCTAACCTGTATAATACTACATATAAGTGATTTTTTTAAGCTTCTGAAGGAAATTAGAATCCAATATAATTAAACTGTGTTTCACTTTGCTTGATCTTTTATGAGCAGAGATAAATCAACAAAGATGAGTTGCAACTTCATAGCAAGGCAAATTATGCTTACAGAATCGAGAGTTTGTACCAAGTACAGCTCTGACAGAAGTGACTAAGAGGCTGTAATGGATAAACACCTCCAGGCATGTCTACAGGGCAGCACTCACCACCGCAACAAGTGCATGCAGTTCTAGGACTGGTAATATTCTGCTGAGCAGATTTTATATCTGAAGTTATTGTCATCTATCTCCCAGAGCAGAGATGCAAATCTTGAAGAAAATAAATTCCCTTTTCAGACTTACTTTGTAAAACTACTCTCTACACAAACTAAATGCATTAACATCTGGAACTCTCCCTGATTTATTGGGCTCTTCCTCTTTGGCACACTGCGCACGGAAACCTCAAGTACTTTTTCAGTATGCTCTCACTGACTCCAGTCACACCAAAAGATGGTGGTAATGAATGATTAGGATAAGTCATTGGTGGAGCCGTTGCCACAAATATTTTAATTTAAAGCTTAAGTGGCAAAGAAATAACACTTCAGTGCTAATCTATTAAAAAAGCTTTGTAATTACAATAAATGGAAATATTTTTATCTTTATATGAGGCCACCAATGGAATGCCTCATAATATTTGACATTAACACAACGGGTGTTATGCCTCACAGATTTACAAAGCAGAGTTATTTTCTAAATAACATATCTTAGAATTGCAGCTTTTTCTACAACACCACAGAATTTAAGTTTATATCTCTCTTGAGATTTCTTGACTGTCAGGGCCTCAACACAGAGAAATAGATACTGTAAAATGTATTTTTCTGTGTCATATAAATTGCTGGAGAATTTGTATGCTTAAGTTGAAAGAAAGCACATATGCTAAGATATAGAGTACAGGCTGGAACAAGATTTGGGACTCGCATCCAATGACTACTGTAATCTAAAGCTGAAATGAAAGGATGGTATCTTAAAAACTACCAGATGCACAAATTGTCTGATACATTTTCCATTAAAAATCTGCTAGAGATACACAAAATCCACTTCCTTCCCAATCTTTTACATATTGTTGATTGTACATTCCCAAATTATGTATCTGAAAGAAATGCCATGGGCAGCAATATCCTTCCTACAACAGTACATGACTGTTATAAAAAGAGAGAAAAGAGTGAGAAAGAATCTATCAGCAGTACCTGATACCTGCATGATGGTGCTGCAACCAAAGGATGTAATTAATTTCCCTGGCAATCCCTTTTGTAATGCCAGATAATATTTAGTAGCGTAACCACTCTGAAGAATACAATGGGATGAAAGAAGAATAAACAAAACTATAAAAACAAAATTGCCATAAACTTTAAATTTAATATGTTTTTAAGTGTGAGCAAAGAATTTACAGCTACCACACTGCAGTGAATTTTAAGGATGATATTCCTCAAATTATTGTTCCTGCTAAACAACACATCTCTGGCTCATTCTGCCTCCCCATACCCCTTCCTCAGCAACAGGATGGGGAGGAGAATTGGAGACGTGAAAGGTAAAGATCAAGGATTGAGATAACAATTTACTGGAAACAGCAATGAGGTAAGGAATGGACAGTACCAATATTGATATTAATGTTGTGTGCAGGAAAGATGATCAATTCACCTGCAAATGCCCACCCCACGAAACCTGATGTTACACTGGCTGGAAGGGACCCCTGTTGCCTCCACTTGAGGTGTGGCGTCCTGGGTCAGGAACAGCACGGCGGAAAACACTCTTTGCCTGCTCGGGCCAATCACTCGCAACACCAATGTGGTCGACGGTAAAAGGCGTTTAATAACGGTAGAACAGGGTAATTTATAGCAAGGGTTAACGGCTTAACAGTAGAAGGGGAGGGGCTCCTTCTGCATGTAACATCGCGTTATCTCGCGGCTCTCCAATCTCACATAGGTGTGAGGTGGTACAGGATAACCTCCAGGTCTGGGTTACGCCCCTCCTGGCTACAGCAAAAAATTACTGTCTTGGCCAGAACCAGGACAAATACTAAACTGCTTTAATAATAAAACTTTTATTACTCACAAGGGAAATATTTGGGAAGAAAAGAAAAAGAGAACCTTGAAAGTAAGGTAGAAATTTAAATAAAATATTCCGTTTCAATTATTCAGATAATCCTTTTTTTATTAATTCTTGCTAATTAAGAGTTCCACAAAATTAAAGAGGAAGATTTTATGGGTTTTGACCTTGATGAGGTGAGGAGGGGAGATAAAAGATGCAGGAGCAAAAGCTATCAGGAAATATTTAAAAATACTTAAATAATACTGATGAGCAGAATAAAAAAGTTTTGGTTCTTTTTGCATCTCTAACAATTGTACCGACAAAATCTGTCTTATGATTTTTAATTAAATAATGCTTCCTAGGCTTGATATTTCAAATATAGCAAGTTTAAAAGAAACTGGAAAATTATAATATTAAGATCTACATGGCATTTGACTTCCTGTGTACAGCTCTGAGATATTCACTTGGATCCAATCCATCTTTTTGTAATATCTTTGCACAAAGTGGTGAAACAGGATCTCTAATGTTATCCAAATATTTCACTCTATCCATTGTGCAGATAACTGTCCCTCAGACTGGCCTGTGAGTATTAAATACGTACAAATCCCAGAACAGACTGGGCAACTGGGGGAATGAGATGCTGGAAAACAGTGCCATGGAAAGGAACCTGGGAGTCCTGGCCTGTGTCAAGTTGAACATGAGTCAGCAGTGCCCTGACAGCAGGAGGGTCACCTGTGTCTTGGGGTTCATCAGGCACAGCATCACAGCCAGGCAAGGGAAGGGATTGTCCTGCTCTGCCCTGCTCTGGGGCAGCCTCACCTTGAATGCTGGGGGCAGTTTTGGGTGCCACAATGTAAGAAAGACATTGAGCTTTTAGAAGATGCCCAAAGGAGGTCAATGAAGGTGGTGAAGGACCTTGGGGTGAAGCTGGATGAGGAGTGGCTGAGGTCACTTGGTCTGTTCAGCTGGGAGAAGAAGAGACTGAGGGGAGACCTCATGGCCTTTACAACTTCCTTGCGAGGGCAGAGGAAGGGCAGACATTGATCTCTTCACGCTGCTGACCAGTGAGAGGACTCAAAGGAATGGCCTTAAGACAAGCTGGGGGATGTTTAGGTTGGATATCAGGAAAAGGCTCTTCCCCCCGAGGATGGCTGGTCACTGGAACAGGCTCCCCAGGAAAGTGGTCCCTGCACCAAGCCTGGCAGAGCTCAGGGGGTGTTTGGACAATGCTCTCAGGCACATGGTGTGACTCCTGTGAATGTGTTGTGCAGGGCCAGGACTTGGACTTGCAACTTAGCATATCCTGTTATTTGATTCTTAAAAAATGCCTTTGCAAACAAAAATGAAAAGAAATTTTTTATCAATTGTCAGTAAAATGTCTTGTGTTCCTTTTTCAATTATTTTTTATATTTTCAAGTCTTAAGTTTTCATTTTGATTAATATACAAATGTGTAATTTCAGCCTGAAGTATAGGTATTGTGGAATGACAAAATAATTGTTTGTCTGGCCATCACATGAATTCCTAATGTACCTTTGAATAATTACTTCTATCTACTGGGGATCATTTTCAAGAGCTGAAAATAGAGATAATACTGTCTTATGAATATAGGCATAAAAGTATTTAATAACTAGTAAATAGCTGTGACATGTGCTTTAATAGGTTATTTTTCACTAGTTCATCGAGGTCAGCAGAGAAGATAAGATAGAGACCATATCCATGTGGTTTTAAAGGTTTGTCAGAGTATGTCCTTAAGTATATTGATTACTGCTATTAATTTCTGCTATCATACTCAGGTAAAAAGAGAAAAAACAAAAACAAAATTCAAAATATACTTATCCTTGGATCAGAATTCTGGTGTTGCACAGTGTGGTTTTACCAGGAGGGCTGACAGGGTCAGACATGAAATATTGTCATTCCTTTATGGAATGATCAACAGTTTCTGCAACCCCATTAATACAGAAAAACTTTTAGGCATAAGCCATTATCTCTGGTGGAAACAATCCCTTGAGGTAAAATCAGTCATCAAATTTACTACAAAAGAAATTATGGAAGGGCATGTGGTCTCACTGTACATCTTAGTTATTTTAACTATTATTTATACTCTCTCTCTCTAATCATATTTTATAGTCTTTCAAAACACATGCTTTACAGAGCCTGAAATTTGATGGAATCCATGGGATTTAATGAACAGCACCAATAAATAGCAAATAGAAAACTAAAGTGAGAATTTTAAAGTTTTCATTATTAATTTAACTCTCTTCATAAAGAAAATGATAAGAGTGTTTGCATTGATTTAATGGCAATCAAAGAAAACATTTCTTTGGGTATTTTGGGGGATTTTTTGTCTTCTTTTTCAAAATAAACCTACTCTAGATGTCAATACAGATAAAAGAACTTTGATTTAAACAAAAAAAAATGGTCCACGTAGTGAAAGATTTATTCCTGGTGGAAATCACCACTACTTATTTCAAGTGGATTGATTCACCAAGATCTATGTATTGCTAGACCTTCAAATCAAAAACTGAGAAACAGTACCCCCACCTATACAAAACATCAACAAGGGCATGTTATTTCTTTACGTAAAAGACAATAAGACTGTTCTTTGTGTGGACAGGTTAACCAAAAGAAGTACTGTAATCCTCCTCCTAAAGAAATTACTCAGTGAAATCCTTAGCAATCACCACAACCAAGAACATAACAATAACACCATTAAAAAAAGTTTGAAAAAAATGTGGTAGTAACCACATAAAAGTTGAATTTTTACAAGTATTCTCATACTTAGCACTAGTTTCACTGTTGATATCTTTCAAAAAGGACGAAACACCAACAGTCTTCAGTTTTTTCTACAACCTTTGATCATACAGTTTACAAAATTCAACTTACACAGCCTAAGAATCAGCAAGAAATAAATGAGTTATTTTCATTCTCTGCTGACCCAGATAGTGGTACTGCTGAATTGCTCATCTGTGACCAAGCTTTCTCAAACCACACACTGCAATGTTCTGACTTAGTAATACCTCTTTAGCATACGTTTTCTCCTCCTAAGCTTTTTTTGAGGTCTGTCCCTCTCTTCCTCTTTCAGACTCCCCTTGTTCCTTCTCAGGTGATATCTTATATATGTTGGCGTTGCTGCAGTCCCCCAGGAAACAGAAATTCAAGTTTTAAGCTGTGTTCCTCATCTGTTCAGCTGAGAATTGAGAATCTTTTTCCTAAACAGGAGTGCCCTACTCACTGAACTACTAACTACCATTATTAAAAGCAATTTCTCATGATCACTCGTGGGAAAGAAATCCAAACAACAGAAAAGAACCAAAGAACCCACAATTGTTTAGCTAGATAGAGGTGTTTCTGTGGTCAAAATGGATGGTGGTATTACAATACTGTCAGCGCTGCTACTGGAATTCCAGCACATCACATCATTGAGCTACTTGGGATCATACTGGTAACTCACAAACCAGTGGACGTTTGTCCACCCAGCTCAATCTGCCATCAAGTATTTAACTTGGAGTGTTTGATTGTCATATACATTGTAGAAAAACATGCTTCATCTGCCCATGCTTAAATGCACTGTCTATATACATTCTCTCACCATATTCTTGGGTTTTATCAACTCTGCTACTGAGAAATTATTCAGCTCTATTAGCTCTTTGAAGAAAAGAAGAGCTTGTTCCCTTTGTCTGTCTTAACCGACTTACTGCCTTACATGAGACTGCACACTGCCATTTCAATTCAGCAATTAACATTTCCTTATAGTACCGTGGAATATCATACTATAGCAAAGAAAATGTTAAATTAAGTAGTATTTTATTATCTGTTTTTAAGTGTTTCTGTCAAAAATTGTAAATTCTCAAGCAGTACAATGTATAGATTATTGAAATTTTAAAAAAAGACAACATCACTTTAATTCTTTGATTTCTGCACTAGATTTCTTTACAAGATAGCATTTGAGGAAACAGCTAAAATAAAAAGGTGTTAGTGTAAAAACATCCTCCTTGCCCTCTTCTGCTCCACAACTACCACAAGAGTTTCAATATGATTAGAATAGTGCAATGTTCCTTTATGCTAAACTGATTATCTGTGATCTAATATTATGATATGAAATATATAAATATAAATAAACTAAAATCTTTATGTACTCCTCAAGTTTAAACAAAAATATCAATCAGAATTTCAGTAAATAATGAGTAAAACTGAAGGCAGGACTCTAAAGAGTTCATTGATATTTCCTGATTATGAATGGGAATAATACTGGCTTCAAATGTCTATGCATGTTTGTTACTTTTGACTGTTACTTGAACCCTTTAGTCTAAGACTAGAAAGAACATTGAAGAATACCGTGTCTTTGATGCACTATATGTCATCTAAGAATATGCATGTCTTCTGAAACACATCCAGAGAATTGCTGCAGTGATTCTGAAGGGTGAGACATAAGTTCTCAACTTATTATTAACAGCTTGAAAAAAGAGATGCATATAAGAGACCAGTATCATCCTAAATAATTGTAAAGAAATTTAGAAGGACAGAGGCTTCAACTTTTTTGAGTGTAATTCTGTAGTACTTAAGAAGACTGCAAAAAATACATTCAAATACATTAACATTCAAGCACAAAGAAATTTGATTAAAAGTAGCATCCATTTTTCAAAACAACAAAGTTGTTTGCTCCAAAAACTAGTGGAAGGTGATGTCAGAAATTGGTGAGGAACCTATTAAAATAGGTTTTGAATAAAGAGGGAGATGGAACCAGAAAAACAAAAACAACCACAACAACAACAACAACAACAACAACAAACAAAAAACAAACAAACAAAAAAACCTACAAAAAAACCCTTATTTAGTAACAGAGGGAAGTCTGGGAAGTGTTTGTTGGTTTTTTTCCCCACCAGTAATTTAACAAAGGGTGAGACGTTTGGCAGTATACTTATTTTACATTCATCTTGTTGAAGCTGTGCATCCTGAATGGATGAAAAAAATATGTTAAAGTGAGATAAAATGAATTGCACTGAAATAGTAGAAAAATACAGAAATAATTTCATTTAAGTAGCACAATTAATAATGAAATTTTGCATATTTTTACTTAATTTGCATTTTTAAAATATTTTCCTCAATTTTCTTTTCCTGTAAAATTAGAACATAAGTTGTAGGTTTAACATCTATACGGCTTAAAATATAAAGCTTCTATTTAAGCAGAAGAGTCAGGGTCTCTAACAGAATCTATAAATAGGTTTCAGAGGTTTGCATTTAATTTTAAGGAAATGAAAGCCCTTAATTATGCATAATAAGTTCTCTCATTGTTGGAAAGAAAATTATATATGGAAAACAATAAAATATAGCTATCAAATAGAAAATATTTCTTTAAAGACAGTGACACACAATTCTCTTTAAATAAATTGTATATACATAGTTTCTGAAAATATTTACTTCACCTAGCATCTAAAACACAGTTCATCAAATGCTGGGATAGGTTTTTAGCTATCCAGACACTAGTAAGCAAATATAAAGTTGCTGAGAGCTACCCTTTTTAGACTGTTTAGGGAAAGGTGGCAGTCTTTTATTCCATTACCACTCCCTTTTTTTATTTTCTTCTGATGGACAAAAATATTCCGAGAAAACAAGGATAATTGGTTGGACTTTTCAAATAGGAAATATTACTTTAAACGGACACACTACATAAACAATGGAGTTAGGAATATGACCTTGGAGCTTCAAGTCTGGATTTAGTTTACTGAGCTACAGCTTACAAAATGCCAGTACTGTGTATACTGCCATATGTTGTCTAAATATCTTAGCATATAGAATTAGGTTGCTGCATGACTTTCTGAATACTTCCCCAGAAGCAATTTCTTCCTAAGCATACAAAATACAGATACTGTGACTTAGCATGCACTAGGAGGTCTCAGTAGGAAATGTGAATTCGGAGAGAATTACATAGGCTTACTGTTCAACACCAAATTGATTTTAAAATTGCTATATGAGAAACTACAGCATAAAGATCTGCACAATTTGGAATCTCTGTTTTTATCCAGACTATTATTTTTAAGAGTTTAGAGGATGTTGAGATTTGAAGTTGGTCATTTCAAAGAAGTGCACATAATGTTCAGCAGTTATGCTTGTCAATTTCAAATCCACTTCCAGCTGAGGTCCAGAACACAGATTCAGGTTCATTTAAACATAAACTTTGATGTTTTCCATCTGACATCTTCAGCCACTGAGCGCTTGTGCTTTGTATTTTATGTAGCCGAAAGTACAAAAATAAACAAACCAAAAGAAAATTACTTCACAAAGAAACATCTTTGCCACAAAAGAGATTCTGCTTGTTTGTCCTTGTGCTGTAAATAAACTTCAGGTTGTTGAAGTTGTGAGATTGCTTTTGGTAAATACTAAGGTTTGATTGTAGATAGCAAAAAGTGTAGACCCGTTGTTCTTTCATTACGCTAGTCTGAGGATCAGATTTGCAATATTCATTCATAACAAGAATGGAGATAACAATCTACTGCCTTCCTGCCAATGGATATGAGAGTGGCTGAACCAGATCAGAGAAAAAATTCATCTGACTGAGGCCAAAGACAGGTGCCTAGGGAAGAGTATAAGCATGATGCAAACATATTTTTGTGATAATAGTAGACTTATGTTCTAGCCAAGTTTCTAGTAATGCACTGTTTATAGACATCCTAAGCAAAGGTATTCTCTTGAGGTTTAACTGTCTTGTATGGATTTTTCTTTCAAGTGCCTCCTGACTACATGTAAGTCCAATAGTTTTTTTATCCTACAGAAACATATACATACCTAAAATACAAGTTTTGTGAAAGGGATATATTCTTTCACTGCTTCTGAAGTGACTTTTGGAAATATTTTTAAAAAAAGAGATATATTGTGGCATTAGTTTGTTATAATAAACATGATTATGCTTCTGCCTGGCAAACCTGATTTTATGCCAACATGTTCAAAATGTAATACCAAAGACACTCCTTCATTAGTTATTTATATAAATCTCCCAGGGATATCTAAAGTTCCAAAACCATTTTTTTTCAGACATTACCAATTGACTACTGTCTTCATTCTTAGGATGAAGAGATTTAGCCCAATGTTTTCAAAAGATTTTGCGAGAATTTTGATGAAATTTTAGAAAACTATTGCTAGCTTATTACAGTTAAAGTATTATTACTAATTAAATTTATTTGACTTTACACAAGGTTACTGACAGGAACAATATTGGAGATTGAAGATACTGAAAGATATTGAAGATACTGAAAGATATTGAAGAGACTGAAGATTTTTCCAGTACAGTATATTATTATATCAAAACTCAATGTCTGCAGCCCATGCCACAATAAGCTTGCAGCATATAACAGATTTTGCTAAATTTGTAGGTAATAGGTACATAATTTCTGTGTGCTTAACTTCATATTTTCAAAATTTACATAACTGTGTCTTTAGAGAGATTGTTAGAAACATATTCCAAATTATCCCAACAAACAGGGATTTTTATACTAAAAATGCATGATGCATATTTTTATCCATATGAAATTTTAGTAAAAGCTAGATTTTCACAAATAGTAAAAGGTCAGTAAAAATGGAAGTTCTAAGGTTGATATAACCATACATATGGCTATATTTTTTAGCTCCAGACTTTTCACCTGATACTGTTGAAGTAATCTTGAAAATAACATATTGTTTTAGCAGTACATTGTCAATAAATGTAAAAGAATACAGTACCAGTACACCTTACATGCTTTCCAAAAAACAGCAGTTATACAAAATTACTCTCAAAGCACTGTAATTTGAATAAAAACAAAATACTGTTTAACAAGAAAAGAAAATGGTAGTTTTCAATGACCAGAGGTAGTAAAAACAAACAGAATAAATCAAACAAAAATCCCCCCCAGATTTGATAGTTTAACATCAAGGTTTTAACATTAGAGGTAATATGGCCAGCTTATGAAATGATTGACAGAAATTATATTAACATAAAAAAGCCTTGCTCTGACTGTATTTGGAAAGCTACAAAAAATTTGTGGTCACTGCAAACTGTGTCAGAAAGGTATATTCCACTTATACGAAAGAATAAAAGAAATAGCTTGGGACTTGGAGTAATCTGTTCCTGAGGTACTCCTTGCTTTGGGGAAGAAGCAAAGGAATTTTAATAGGCATAATGAAAAAATAAGAGTGGTTAAAAATAAGAGTTGTTCAAAATCACAGTAGGTACAGAACTACTGTTATATTACCATCCTTTGAAATTTCCAAAATTACCGAAGAAAAACCGTTAGTGATCTGGCCTGACTTTGAAGTTAGCCCTGGTTTCAGAAAAAGATTGGACTACATACCTGCACAAAAAAAAATCTTTCTCTAACGGCTATATATATCAATGCTGTGCTTGGCAAGGTGATCAGAAGAATATAAGAAAAACTTATTTGCATATGATTCTGTAATGTAGTTTGTGAGGAAGAAAACCGATCTCCCTACTGAGCCAAAGGATGGAGTGTTAACCAGCACTTAAAGTCATAATGTTGCCTCATTTAACATCTGGGGAATACTCAGAGGCCACTCCCTGTCTGAACTAAGGTAGATCAACTAAACAAGCATATTTGACTAGCTTCTTTAGTTCTCAACTCTCTAGTGTTTGTTTGCACCCTTAGCACCTTGTATTATTGCATTTGTACGTTACGTAAATGAAACTACCAGGTTCTCCTACTCTTTCTAGTTCTTCCTTCCCCCAGAGCTGTAACACAGGTCTTTTATCCTACTCTGGAAAAAAAAAAATGAACAGTCACAATCACAGTCTTTATTTCTGTGCTGGTTCACTTGATTCCAGACAGGAGGAACCTTGTCACACTATGTCACTTCTACAGGAAACACCACCAGCCTTCCTTCCTTCCTTCCTTCCTTCCTTCCTTCCTTCCTTCCTTCCTTCCTTCCTTCCTTCCGCCACTTCCTTCCGCCACTTCCTTCCGCCACTTCCTTCCGCCACTTCCTTCCGCCACTTCCTTCCGCCACTTCCTTCCGCCACTTCCTTCCGCCACTTCCTTCC
>NW_005054379.1:2440808-2488455 GCF_000277835.1 Geospiza fortis | reverse complement strand
CTTCCTTCCTTCCGCCACTTCCTTCCTTCCTTCCGCCACTTCCTTCCTTTCCTTCCTTCCTTCCTTCCTTCCTTCCTTCCTTCCTTCAGTAGAATGAAGAGCAGTACAAGTGTGAGTTGTCATATCACAGATGATCTCACTATACAGCATGCTACCATATCAATGCAAGGACCAATAAAGAACATAATCATCATATTGAAACCAAAGCACAGCACCATTTGAGCTTCTAGGAGAAAATTAACTATGCACCAGCCAAGAAGAGGGCACCCGATACAACATTTTCACAAGGTGCCTACCATGATTAACCCTGGACCTAGTCTAATTTTTATAAGGCAATTGTGGCTCCAGCCCCCGGCTCTGCGGGTCCTGTAAAATCCCCATGGAATTATCTAAAAGCTATTGCTCAGTGCCATCCTATATTTGAGACTACTCAGTCCAAGAGCATTAAAACACAGCCTTAGACTATTAAAACAAAGCAGAGAGATATTGAATCAAGAATTTCTCATTACTTATGTTCATGTTCATTTTTCTAGTGGTTCCTGGTTTTTTTTTTTTACATTTGTCTGGAGGATTTTACCCTTCCTAAACTCTTAGCTTTTCACACATACACAAATCTAACCTGTCTTCAAACAAAGTCCACCAAGTTTATGAATCTTGGTCCAGAGTCCACCAAGTTTATGAATCTGTTTCTGAGGGGAAAAATGTACTTGCTGGAAGGCTCTATTATTTAAATCAGGTTTTTTTAAGGCAGGTCACTGTGAACCACTGGGCTACCTCAAAGCAGTGTGAGGCAGGCTGATTTGAAATGTGGTTGTAATGTACACCAGCATGTTTTGCAGGGAGAAAGGCCTGGTTTAGATTCTCTGAGCTGGCTGGTGCTGCTTGACAGAAAACTCCTCTGAATCCCTGGATTAACTAGACAGAACTCAGCAGTATTTCAGGAGATTAGGACACAAAAATTAAACTTCTGGAAGTTTCAGGTTGGAACACTTGCGGGAAAGAAACAATGTTATAAAATGGCCTTGTAGATTGCACCAGCCTCCTTCTGCATCATAGCCTCGAGGCAAGTGTCTGCCAAGGGCAAATTTTCACAGCTCAGTAAAGAATCCTTGAAAATTAGTGTTTTTAATGTGAGCGCTAGCACAGCCCATAGCATGAGATAGCTTAGTACTAGAGAAATGCAGAAGACTCAAAATAAAGAGGAAAAGTCTGATAAAAATACATGGTAGTGCTCAAAAAAAAAATGAAGATTTAGAGCAATGTAATTTTACAGAATTGCTGAAACTTCTTTTTAATTTCCCTTCTTTCAACATTTTTAATTTCCAAAAAAACCACATCATGGTACTACTGTAATGAGCTTGAGGACATAACTAAGAGGTAAAATTAGATTTAATGAAACCTCCTCATCCCAGATTCCTGCTTTTGATAGGATCAGACCTACATGCAGAACACCTATCTGAATGTGGGAGGAAAAAAAGGAAAAGAAAAAAAATGGGGTTCTGTTGTTGAATAATGGGAGCCAAGTTCCAGGTGACAAGCTAAAGAACAAAGCTGTTAAGCAATGAAAGAAACAACCACAGGCACGTAAAAAATAAAAAATTGATGATCTAAGTCCTGGAAGTGCTGGGAACTGAAAAGATTATCTCCTTTTTATCAAGGATGTTGCATGATAAACCAACTACAACTCCAGTTTTGACCAGTTTGGCAGTGAGAATTTGCTCAAACAATGACTGTTACTCACTATATAGTAAAAGTACACCCCAGCTCAGATGGTCCCTGACCACAAGAGACCACTACATGCAAAATTTGTGTTATGACCTCTTGGGACACATTTGCCTTTAAAGGTGGAAAGGATGAGCCAATAAAAAACTTAGCCAAGTAATGACTTAAGTGAGGCCTGCTGGTAGCCTGAGATCATAATCACATCTCCTTCTGCGTTCTCTGCGTATTTGCCACGCAGCTGCCTACTTGGGCAGAAGGAGAAAATAAGTATCTCAGCTCTGTGTGTGGATAGGCTTCTTGCCCAGTGGGTGAACAAATGCCATAAATGCTTTCAAATGAAAGCCTTCAAAGGCTGACTAGCCAGTAGAAGGCAGCCATGACTCAGTGGTCTGAAATCTGACTTTTCAAATCATGTTGTCCCCTAAAGCTCCCCTCCTCCTTTGTTATAGCGTTTTGTTCTTTGTTTTGTTTTGGTTTTGTTTTCTTTCTTTTATTTTTTTTCTGTTTCTAAAAGGTGTTAAATATGTTAATATTCACGTTTTATAAAATAGATACATTTTGATTTCTTCTGTGGATACTGCACTTCCTGCTTAATAACAGTAAGGAGTGTTACTGTGACCTACCTCTGTTTTTCGTGTCAGAATTTTTTCTCCTCCCTAAGGGTTACATTCTATGCTCTTGTTATGGATCTTCTTTCTCTGAATTATCAATCTTCAGTGAAGTGCCTCAATAACTGACCTTATTTTCAGGTGCTGAGCCCCTGGCAGCTCCCTTTAAAGTAAATGGAAGTTGCCAGAGGCTCAGCATTTCAGAATCAGGGCACTTAAATTTGTTGCCTATCTCTGGATTTAAAAACCTGGCTTGAGGTTCACTTTTCTTTTTTAACTTTGCTCTATAAGCCAACATCAAGGGAAAAGTGATGAAAGCTTACTTAACTACAAGAAAGAAGGGATCCAGCTTTTCTGTCTGTTGGAGTTCATTATTAAAGAGACAGTGTACATTAAAATAACACTTTCTAATTCAGGCATTTTTTCCTAATGTGTTACAGATATAGAATTATATAAAAATTAAGTCTTATGCCGCTCAGAGAGGGTTTTTTCTTTCTTCTTCTTCAGCTTGTTATGTTTATGTTTGTGACAAGACTGTTTGTAAATATGACATTTGCTCAGACTTGATCAGGTTTACCTGAAATATTTCTAATGGGACACATCTTTTGGTTTGAACCAGCTTGCCAATCCTGTCAGATCTTAAGTGGGTACTGAACTGCTTTCTTAATAGGCTAAAATCAAAAGAGAACACCGTACCTACAGTGGTAGTACTGTATCTTTTTCCAAACCACAGATATTAATGAAGCAAGGTCATCTCAAGAGATATGTACTTGTTTTAAAGCAGCTAATACTGCTCAAAAACAAACAAATGATGAATTACTCTCTGTACACAAAGGTTGCTGTCATGACATTAATGTTTTCTTAAAGCTATTATACTTCTATATTTTGTACCCTTTTTTTTTTGCTGCTGAGTTGTTTGTGACAGCTTCTTAACTTTGATCCACAACAAAATACTGCACTTGGACCTGAATAAAGGTATACACACTTTTTGGGCCAGAGTTTTGGGAAAATAAGTCAGTTACTGCTGGTGTTTTCCTCTTTGAAAGGAGATGTATATGTAGTACTAAAGATGCCAAAAAATATTTTTCTTCATGAGAATATTTCTTGTAATGTTTTACATTGCATTACAAGTGAGGTAATTTACATTCCCTCCATTAAAGAAAAATATATATGCAGTATGATCTGACGAAGAAGCTACCAAATATGCAAGTCTTCATAGCAGAAGAAAACATGATGGGCTTTCTTTATTGGAAATTTTATACAGTGATGAATAGTAGATAACCAGACAAATAGGAAATAAAACACTGCACAATTAATTTTAAAGTTATCAGGATTTGAATGATGTGTGAAAAAAATAATTGAGACTGAAAAAAAAAGAAAAAAATAAATGTCAGGAAAAGGTATTGTCTACATCTTAAGCATCTCTGGAGTACTTTGATGAATGTGCAAATATCTTATGTATTTCTGATGGTGGTTAACAATTGTATAAGACTTACAAACTGTGAGTACCTCAAACATTTCCCTTTTATCATGGGAAATTCTTGCCTGTAGAACTTCTACTAAACGTAAGTGCCTCATAAGCAGGGCATTAAAAGTACCACCGCCTCCCAAGTAACACTATCTCTCCGCTCTACCAATCATTTTTTTTTATTCAGATATTATTTTATACACATAATTTTTGAGAATGGGCCCCTGTAAATCTGCAGAACTAACAACATAAATCCCAATCGTCCAATGACATAAATCATGCTGAAGTGAGTCATGTCACTAAAATGTTTAAATACTGCCCTTTAAAGAATTTTTTACTCTTATTATTAATTCCTCAGTATTAAATCATTAAAGCATTTAACTTATTTCTGAATCATTTAGACTCAAAACTTTTTAATGAAAGTTTTGATTTTGAAATAGAATTTTATCAGAAAGGAAGAAAATCTTAAAAAAGAAAAATCTCCCAAATATAAAATAAGAAAATTACATAAGAGCTAGAGAAAAGCTAAGTGGCTCAAATAACACCCCTTAACAAATAAAAACATGTGTTACTGTTTATGTTAGAACAAGGCAAGCCAGGTTTTTTTCCGTTCAAGGCTATATATATATATATATTTAGGTATCTCTATGTAGGCGTGTCAACTCCCGTTGTAAACAATTGAGATATGTCAAAACAGAAAGCAGAGCTTAGAAACTGAGTCGTCAACTAACCTTTTTCTTTTCACAGAATCAGTGAATGGTTGAGGTTGGAAGGGTACTCTGTAAAAAACCTGTCCAAGTCTTCTGCTCAAACAGGGCTACCCAGAGGCAGTTCCCAGTACTATATCTGAATGGCCTTGAAATCTTCAAGGATGGATCCCAGCACCTCCCAGGCAATCTGCTCTATCACCCTCACACACACCCTGACCTACTTTATGTCTACAGGAAACTTCCTTTGTTACAATTTTTGTCCATTGCCTCTTATTCTGTCACTAGGCACTACTGAAAGCAACCTGGCTCCATGATCTACACTTTATACATTGGTAAAACCCTCCTGAGCCTGCTCTTCCTCCAGCTAAACACTCACAGCTCACTCAGATTTACCTCTTATGAGAAATGCTCCAGTCCCTTCATCATCTTTGTAGCCCTCTGCTGTACTTTATGTGTCCGTTTGTCCCTTGTGCTGAGGAGCTCTGAACTGGACACGGTACTCTGGTAGTGGCCTCACCCAGGGCTGAGAAGAGGGGCAGGATCACATTCCTTGGACTGGCTGGCAACAGTCCTCCTAATGCAGCTCAGGATGCCACTGGCCTTTTTTGCCACATGGGCTCATGGTCAACTTGATATCCACCCAGATGTTTTGGCCCTTTTCCACAGAGCTGCTTTCCATGTGGGTGGCCCCCAGCATACACTGGTGCTTGAGGCGTTCCTCGCCACATGCAGGATGTTGCACCCACCCTTGCTGAACCTCATGGTGCTCCTATCAGACTATTTCTCCAGCTTGCTGAAGTCCAACTGGATGGCAGCATGATTCTCTGATATATCAGCTATTTCACCCCTTTTTGTGTCATCAGGAAAGTTGTTGAGGATGTGTTCTGGCCCATTGTCCAGTTCATTAATGAAGATGTTAAACAGGATTAGACCCAGTACTGACCACTGGAGTACACCACCAATAACTGAACACTAATTACATTTTGTGTAGCTGATCATCATTATCTGAGCCTGGTCATTCAGACAGTGTTCAGTCTGATAATTCAACCTACACATTGACATCTTCTCTCTGAGGGTCTTATGGAAGCTGCATCAAAGGACTTACTGATGTCCAAGTAGACAATAACCATTTGTCTACCACACTGCCCTTGACACAGCAGTCATTTCATTGTAGAAGATTAACAAATTGGTTAGGCACACCACAAGATGGTCAAGTATGACAGAGTAACAAAAGACTTTCTCTAGACATCACTAACAGCGTTACCTAGAACTCATTGAAATAATAAATATTTGGTTCATTTGTAAACCTACATACAGATCCTTACCATGCAGGCAGCCAAGGCTTGCCTTTGGCTGTGTGGAAAGGAGATCCTGCTTTGCCAGACCTTCTTCCCATTTGTAGAGATATTAAACTCAGGCCTATCCTTCCCACTGACTTCCCTATCTCAAAATTTTGAGGTGCTCTTTTGTTACAAAGCTGAATTCTGAAGAGTTGGGGAAGGAAGCAGGTAGGATGGGGTGGCCTGGCTGTCTTATCCTTAGCACTGGGTTCATGGTGCAGCCAATGTAAAGGCAGCAAAAGCATGGGGACTTTTCTATTTCCTAATTACAAGCCGTGCTGCTATTCCTCTCCAACCACTTAATAATGGAGGATAGATACTTCAGCTTTTTCTAGTCTGACTGATGGCATAATTATTTTCTTTCTTTCACCTGAAAACTGGCAAGTCAAAGAGAAACATCCTGTGAAGTGAATTTAGCTCATGGGTTGTCGACCACCACATAGTATGCATAAAGGTAGCCTGACTTCACAAAAATTAGAATTTTACTGCATGTATTAATGTAAACAACTTTTCACTACAATTAGTTCTCCATTCTCATATTCTAGAAGAAATCAGATACTGCTACTTAAAAGTAAACACAAGTGGTGAACTACATCTATTATATTTATATCCATTTGCACTGTAATATAAGTTCAGGAACATCTACTTAAAATTTGCAACAAAAAAATATCATAAAGTGCCATGCAAAACTTAACTCTATCTTTTGTACTCTGAAATCTGGATAAAGTGATTTACCTGTATGGGAAGATATATAAAAATATTCTAGAGATTGGCATGAATTTTGGTGTCTACTATCATCCTGGCTGCGTAGAAACAGTGACAGCAGAGACTGGGTAGCTTGGGATTAGAAATTCTGTGCAAAGTAGAAGGACAATTAATTCACCTTGAAAATATTGCTGAGCTACTTGGCTACTGAGAAAGATGTAACGCAGAGTTGTGCCAGCCTCAGAATTTAAATTAATATCCAATCTAACTCAGGAATTAGTTATCTCATATCCATGAAGTTTTAAATTTTTGATCTGCACAATGTAAATACAGCAACTAAAGAAATAGAAGTATTCATTTGGTTTTTAGTTTGCCAACCAATTTATTACAGTTTCCAAGCAGATTAGTGAAACATCAAGTAATGTGTTGATTAGTCAAATTTCTTCATAGAATCTATGAAGTTTCATGAAGTGAAAGAGAGCTTAAAGATCATCTATTCCTGCTACATGATTTGCTATGTATAGGGACACTTTCCACTAGACCAGGTTGCTTGAAGCTTCATCCAACCTGGTGTGAAAATTTCCAGGGATGAGGCATCATAGGAAACACAAAACAGGGACACTAACTGAAGATAAAAGGGCTTGACTTTTACTACAAAAACCTACAGAAGATTTCACAATTTCCTTCTAGAACAATTTTCAAAGAAATAATACCGCTTCTAAAACTCGTGGTGATCCTTCCAGTAGAGGTGCCTTCCAGGAGGTATCTTAACCATTCTGCCTTGCAGCTGAGCTATCATTATTCATTGCACACATTTATTTCCTGATCTTCTTTTTTCACAACACAGTCCTATATCTCAGTAGTTTTTCTGTGATCATAAGCCCATTTTGATAACTAAAAAAAAATCATCCTAAGATTCTGAATTTGAAACATACTTCTGACATGTAGCAATCTATTTTCTATTCATCTTTCTCTGTGAAAATCCAGTTGATTTCATTGGGAATTGTAACTGACAGATTTATAAAATTATCAGAACTCTGACCTCTCTTTTATTCCCATAAAAATATAATATCATAGAGATACACATTCTTGATGAAAGAATTAAGATAGCTGAAGATCTTCCCATTTCCGTTTTCAGAGACTGACTAATTTAAGCTAAACATAATTTGAAATGGCAGCACAGCGAGTCCATATGCTTGCAGTTAAGGCGTTAGTTTTACAGACTTAGAAAGAATGGAGTCTGCCTAACCATAAGTCTTGAGGAAGTTTCAAAGCTTCCATTTCAGTTGGACAATTTATTCAATCTCTATATTCTAGTCATCTATGCCACTGTATTTCAATGTCCAAATCTCTTGAAACTTTAGATTAAAAACTTCAAAAACAAAACCCCTAAGATTCATATTAAGTAAATATCTTTTCAGAAAAAAACCCTATTAAAATGTTTTCAGTGGACATGAGTAGGTCTTGGTGAAGCTACAGGCTATGTCTTAATTTAAATGCTTTTCTTCCCTTATCCTGTGTTGTGCTGACCTAATTTTTCATAGAAGAAAAAGACAAAACACAAAATCAATTAGATGATAACTCTTTGATGTCTCTTCCCAATGGGGAAGGAAAAGCTCTCAGGCAAATATTTTAGGAATAGTCATGATTTAATGCCAGGGGAAATCATCCACTATAAAAATACACTGAAGGGGGAAAGTTTTTCAAAATGGAAAGAATCAGAAAAAAATTACAAAGTTGAATCAAAATAACAGTGAAAATTATTACAGAAGTTGAAATCTCAGTAGTATCTGTGAACAAATTATCTAGCAAAATTTATAGTAGATCATTTCAGTTTTGTTATTTGACTGGACTCTGGGTGACTGGATCCTATCCCTGTCTTTTCTACTTATGGCAGCAGTTCCTGTGGCTATTCTAGCAGCAAAAGAAATGCATTAAATCCAGCTAACATAAATTTTATACTATATGTATCTGCTAAATCACAGTGCAGTTTTCACTGCCAGTCTTGAATATATAAGTGCATATCCTGCACAATAAACAAACATTTTCTTTGAGGAAAAAAAAAGTGCTTGCCATAGCAGTTATCTATTTAATAGTTTTCCATAGGGGTTCTACCAAAAAAAAAAAAAAAACAAAAAAAAACCACAGCAAAGACAACAACAACAAAACAAAAGCACTTATCTCTTCAATCCAGTGGGATCTACACCCTTTTTTTTGTTCCCTTTCTCCTGAAAAGAATGTCCTAATGATAAAACACCCAATGAGAATTAGAGAATCAAAACCTTGGGTAACTGGTGCTCTTAAATTACCTTTGATGGTCAGTTGACCTAAAAATATTACATAGTGTATCTCTGGCAGAAGGAAAATAATAATAATAATAATAAAAAAATACCACCAAAATTGAGCATGACAGTATTCAGATCTGAGCTTTATCTTTACTGGATGGAACCATTGTAAAGTCCATTCTTGTCCTCTGCATCATTCTGTGTGTTACACTGACCAAGCATCAAAACATCAGTATGGAATGCCTTAAAATAAAGGCAGCAGCTTAAATTAAAACTGATTTTCTGACTTGCAGAAAGGCATACATAATTTTTCTACAAAAAATATATCTTCATCTTCTATAGAACAGTCAGCTGATGGACTCAGGAATGCTTGAAAATAAAGAGTTATCATTTGCACATAACCAAGTCCAGCATTGGGAAACTTTCACTACAAGCAACCAGATGGAGTCGCCTCCAGAATTACACCATTTGTTTGCTAAACTGTGGTGACTGTGACTCATACTAAAAAAACAATTCTATAATATTCTATATATTGCTTCAGTTTGGTTAGTTTGACATCAGATTAAGCTCTTGTTTAGTTTAGACTTTAATATTACTGGTACAAGGGGATCTTCAAAACTTGTTTCCAGCCTGATTGTGTTCCTGTTTTACTCACATGCCAACAGCATCTGCTAAGCATGTACTGTAAATTTCTGGTTCAACTTGAAGCTCTAAATCTAGTCAAAGTTCTAGAAAGAGAATGAAAACAGGTGTTAAAACAGTGAATTTGACTAGACTGATCAGCTGAATATACCTTGGAGCTATTCCTGGTCCAGATCCACCCTGTTAGGATTACTACTATCAGGTATAGTGGCCATGAATTGATCTATTCTCTTTTATGGAGATCGTTCATCCTCCCTCCTCTGGAGCCCATACATCCTCAAAAGAGTGACTTCCATAGCTTAGAAACACATTATACCATGAAAAAACCAACTGATAACAGCAGTATTACTTTCAGTTTTGTTTTCAAAACTTGTCTGAGACTACAGAGACTTTGAGTTATGTAAGACATGGATAAATTTAGCTTAATATCTAAGAAAGCACTTTAAAACTTTAATTTTTGAACACAATTCTTTCATTTCATTTGGCTTAGAAAATTAAAAAGCTCAGACTGTTTTACTGAGCCAAAAGTGTTCTGCACACTTTTATCTCATCACATTTTAAAGTTTTCTAATGTCAGGGTTATTAGGAACAGCCTACCTTTATGTAATGTGCTAGCAAAGATAGTACTTTCAAACAATTGATGATCTCAGTTAAACATTGCTATTTCCTTCAGTAGGCTGCACCTAGTGACATCTGCTTCTGTGGTTGCACACTGAGAAAAGAAAAAAAGAAAATATTCAGCCTTCAAGAAACCCTGATAATCAGACACTTGTGCGGCAAAGTGCCACACCTGTATACTGCACTGTGTGTGGCAAGGCAAAATCAAAAAGGCTGTGCAAAATTCCTCCTATACCTGAAAGGCATCTGGCTATAATTTTCCTCATGGCTCCCAAGAACAGCATATTTCAGGTCTCTTTTCTACCCCCATAAAAACTTGAAAAATCCATCCATGAGAACTTTTGGTGCTTAACGGTTAAATATTTGGCTTGAAATCCTTTTAACATAATAGTTTTAATCAGTTTATCTAGCTGCATCTTGAGTAAAACCAGAGATCTAAGAAAAACAACCTACAAAGAATAAGAAATATTCTACAGCAAAATTGGCCTCTGACAGATATTACATATTAAAGGTAATGAAATGGTTGCTCCTGGGGCACTTCAGGCTGCAGAGAGACAGCTAAGGAATTCAGTCCAAACAAAAATATACCAACAGATATATCACAATTAGCATAATTTATGTTCTTAACAAAGATTGAAACTTCTTTCAAATTATCTTACAACAATATTTTATTTTCCAGAACGTGAACTTTTGTCTGGTGGCACTTATGAAAATAGAAATTTTAGGTTTATGGTGAGTTGTGAATTAGTAATTAAAATTACCAAGTTCAATTTAAATGGAAACATTAATGCAGGAGGTGCTTGCCACACCTCCATCCTTTCAAGATGTTCAGTGACAATACTGTGCTCAAAAATAATATTACAGTATTCAAAGACAAAGTTACATGAAAAACATTATATTAAAACCTAATTAACTACTAATTAAATATTACACAGCACTTTATATCCAGATTTATCAGAAGGGTGTTTTATTTCTATCTTACTCTGGAAATAGCTTGGGGAAGGGATCACAATCTGAGGGGCAAGGTTCATGCTATATCTGTCTCAAGCTGCAACATCTCAAGCAAACTCAAAACTTCTCCTTCTTCCTATTGTCTCTTCAGGCTCAGTGAACCTGGAGGGTTCAAAGCACTGTCACTGATCCTCTCTACTTATTTGTACCTGAGAGAAAACAAGGCTGACCACTGATTCACCTTCACCTGCAATCCACGCTTAGTGTTAATCCCCATTTTCCTCATATTGCAGAGTTATAAGGACCAGGAATTTTAATGTGATTCACTTTAGGGAAAATAGTTCTTAATAATATTTAAAAAGGAAAATATGTCTTTGGCAACTTTGTGATAGGAAAAAAAAATCCCCTTTTGAGGAGATTACAAAAACATGTTCTGAAATAAAATTTCTTTAAAGTCTGCAGTTGGGCTCTATCAAGAGAAGAAATCTTTCCTCGAGGCATTAAGAAAGCTATTTTGCTGAATTTGTATCCCACTCATGTACATGTAGACATAAAAATAAACAAATACTACTTTTTGTTGCATCAGTTTCACCTGTTTTTCTGTTTCTTTTTAGGTTATTCTTGTAGTTATTTCCGTCTCTTCCCGACCAGAGTGACAATGGCTGTGTAAATGCTGCAGGCTGATCATGTTTCCTGGAGCTGCTCTCGCTGAAGCTGTGACACTGGACTCCCACTTGATCAGCTACCCTGGGCATGATCCTGCCCCTACCCACAGTCAGAAATCCTGTCCTGGTCTTGCCTGCCTCTATTCCTAGGGATGTGGGGATAGGGCTGCTAGTCTTGTCTCTAGCAGCACCCAGCACTCTGCAACACCCAGGCAGTTATTTTGGAAAAATCTCACTTGTTGCGGGAATCTATAAAGTTAGAGGGTTTTTAGGAAGGTGGGAAAAAGACAGTCTTCAGTTGCAGCAAGATCGAGAAGAAGTCACTGTCAATATGCTTTTGCTTTGTGTAATTGGCTACGACGGTATTTGGTATGCTGTAACATTAAGTTTCTTTAGCTTGCTGCCGATACAGCGAGCTGCTCGCATCTCTGCATGAATGAAATCATGTAATGAGACAGATGCTGAGAAATAAACAGCTCTAGACACATTTGAAGCAACCCTGTCCTGTTTGTGTCTGTATATAAATTGCTGGCATCACTTGTAACAGTGCGTTGAGGCTGTGTAAACCAGGAATCATCCTGAAACCACATTAACAGTCAAGCAAGATGGTGACCCTGAAGGAGGGTTTTATAGAGGAGGGATGGCATTTGTTTCCAGGCCACTTTATTAACTGAGGTCACCCAACTGAGCTGAGGTAGGGGAGGCCATTCAAGCTGCCCCCATGGAAAAGTCTCTCTGTCAGACCAGCTGGCTGGCCATGTGGAGATCCCCAAGCAGCAGAAACAGGAATTACATACGGGCTCCTATAGCCACCTGTCCTCAGTCCTAAGGGCAGCCCTCAGAGTGCCAGGATCTCCCCAAAGAACACGTGTAGCTCAGAGGTTGAACCTGAAGGTCTGCCCTCTCCTTGCATAGGACTAACTCTAGATCTATCTGTGCTGGGTGTGGGGCAGATTCAGGCAGCTCCAGAGCCACCACTGGCCAAAGCTGAGCCTGGCAACCATGCTGGTGGTGCCTCTGGAAAAATATACTTAAGACCAAAACCACCCCACAGGCAGAGGAGGGGGGAGCAAAAGTGAGAGAAACAGTAGTGAAAGCACTGGGGTCAGGAAGGAAAGAGGGAAGGAGGTTGCTCCAGGCACTGGAGCAGGCATTCCCCATGGAGAGCCTGAAGAAGAGGTTTTTGCTCCTGAAATCCTGCATCTTGTGGGAAAGAGACCCACTGGGGCAGGGTAAAGAATGAGGAAGAAGAGTAAAGGCAAACCATTATGGGGACTGACTACAAGCACACAGTCATCAGCTCTGGAAGAAAGAAAGGAACGCTGAAAATGAAAATTGGCAGAGAAAAAAAGGTGGAGGAAGATGAGTGAGGGAGCAGCTGGTTGGGAATTTAGCGATAGTCACAAACAACCACAACACAGAAAAGTTTCTGCTCTGATGGTATTAGGTTTGGGAGAAGATAAAGGAGATCTAGCATGTACACTGCATTAATATGTGTTATTCTGCTGTGAAATATTTGGATATACCATTACCTGAAGACATTTAAAGTTAAATAAAAACACAATGAAACCAGAGGGTTTTTTTACTTTATTTAGTACGAAAAAATGTCCTTTATTTTGAGCTTATTAGTTTCTTCTCTCTTCCTCCCTCTATGAAACTAAGTTAGACATCTTATCAGCTCCTCCCAAACTTTATTACATTAACCAGATTTTTGAGGCTGTGATAAGCTTACTGCAATTCTTGGAGGCTCTACAAAGCCATTTCAGTTTTTAAAGTGAAAACCTATAAAGTACTTTCTTGTCCATAAAGTAACTCATAAATGTAAAGGCTGGAGACTTCCGTTAGTGATTGTGACACTTCTAATCTTAAACTGTGGTTTTACTTTGGAAGATATAGACTGCAAGGTGTTCCTGAGTAGAGAATAATTAATTTCATAGTTTCAGTGGCTGGACAACAGGTAGAAATTAACACTGCTATGGTTTGTTTGCATGAAGAGCTTAAAATGGAAACACAGATACACCAGTACTTCAAAGATTCCAAAATTTGTTAAAAGACTAAAGCAACTAAAATTTGAGAAAAAAATATCCAAACTCAAACCCAAAACTAACCATCTCAGACCAAACCCCAATAGGTTTTATAAAGAAATTAGAAGAAACATTTTCATAGAGAAGATGTTTATAGAACACCCTTTTCAAAAAATGGCTATTGATACAGATAAAAGTATTTGCTATAGTGGTAACAATCCCTGGTTTAATTGCAGGTTATTTGTAAAGATAAGATAAACTAGTTTCAAGTTATGTTGCTGTTCTTGAATGATAAACCATCCCAATGTAAGGAGAGCTGAAGAGGATGGTTATACACATGCATGTTCTGAAACTTGTGTAGAATGTTAAGCTACTTAGAGAAAGAAGATGAGATTTTTCCCAAAGTCAAGGGTTGTACCTTCCTACCATGGCTGTGTTTTATGATCTTCTGAAAATCCTAAATACTCCACAAAAACCTGTGAAAACTGCTTGCTTGTGTTCTTCACCTTCCCAATCAATGAGCTTCTGGTGTGGGAAATAAACTTTGAAGACACATTTATTCCTTTTTCCTTTTGCAACTGTTCACACCAGAGTGCAAATCAATCTTCTCTAGAAGTCCCAGTAGGATCCGAGTAACTGCAGCTACTGTCCCACCAAAGATCAAGGATCAACTATCTGGTTAACATTGCCCTTTGACAATTCTGGTACAAAGCATATATTTATACAAAACTGTCTGACCAGTGTTCCTTTTTGAAGAACGAGGGAGGAAAGGGTTTCTATGGAGAGGACAGAGTTTACAGCCATAGAGCATCATCAGTTGCTACCATCTCCTTCTTCAGTGTGAAATCTTTTAAGTTAATTTTTTACTGGAAAATATTTGTATCATTCAGTTTGTCCAGTAAAGTATCTGTGGTACAAAATTCTAGTCCGTACTTTCTCCATGAGGTCCCTCTGATGAGCATGTAATAGAGGTTGCGTGTGCTAGGAAAAAGCCATTTGGAGCTCCTCACTCTGTGCTCCTCATGCACCCCAGGATGGCAGACAGACTGCAATTGCATTCAACAGCTGCAGTTCTACTTATGAAATGAGTAAGAAGCATAAAAGGGCAATTGAAGGCTCCTTGAAGCATGCAGAAATTCTGCATGTCTGCTGCAAAACTAACTAGCAGCAGACTGTTGTCCTCTGGTGATTGTAATTGGGTCCCTCCATCCTTGTCAAAGCTCCTAGCAAAAATTGCTGAAAATAAGTTCTTCTTAGGGGGTAAATGGTTGCTAACACAGGAAGGTGTAATTTCCACCTTTCTGCAACATCTTTATTGACTTTCTTTTTTCCCTGTACTCAGATGGATTAACATTATACAGTCTTGAATGTATCTTTAAAAAAACCCACAAAAACTCAGCCGGCTACCAGAATTATTTGAAACTGCAATTTATGTTCATAGCACAATGATATGTGAAAAGTGTTTATGTGTGTTTTTCATAAAGTTCTTTTCAGTTAATGAGCTAAATGTATGGTAAAGAAAACTCTGAGATATTCTTGAGTTTATTTGTGCATCAGTCAACAGCAATCTTTTCTTAAAAAAAGGCAACCCTAAAATTAGTAATGGTCTCACACCTCATCTGAGTAGGACATTTTTCTGACATAACCTGACTACAGGTTCTGAATATTGCAGTTAGGAATGGTATAAGACCTATTAATAAAGGTTATTTTTTTAAACTTCAGGTAGACTTAGCCATTCGAAAAGTTTTTTCTTAGCTATTTTAATCTTTCAAGGTTTCTAATGACAGTAATTTGCATTTGTATTATAACTCCCCTACAATAAGTACTAAAACCACTTTAAAAATTGGTTTACAAACTTGGGAAAACAATTCTCCATACATCACTCCGGAAAGCTCAATAGACTTTTAAAGGTTTGTCATATTTAGGTCAGTCACACCAGAAGATAGGATTGAAACCCAAGGATACATGCCCCAAATTAGCAGCATCTTTCACTTAAGGACTGTATAGTTGCCCTCACACTCCCATACAGAGCTCAAGAATCCTTTGGACAGTGCTCTCAGGCACATAGTGTGACTGTTGGGGGTTGTCCTGTGTAGGAACAGGAGTTGGATTGTATAGGTTCAGAAGGTCTCAAAGGAACAATTTCATGTATTATCAGATTTTTCTACAAACTATTCAATTTTATTCAACAAAATTTTCATTTAGTTAAAAAAAAAATCAGAAGAAAAAAATAGTGCTATGAAGGACAATATGTCGTGATTGCAGGGAAGAAGTGCATGAGGTTTTTTTCGACATAATCAACAAGACCATTCACTGGTTTATATTAAAACAGCAAAGTAAAATATATTTTTTTCCATTTGAAAATATTGTTAATAAGAAAGTAATTCAGAAGCTGTAATATTATCTAAAATAATAAGGGACCCTTACTCTAGTTATGATGTCAGACATCAGGCAACATGATTAAGCAGGATTTTAATAATATTGTGAATAACACAATAAGATAACAAATAATTATTTTCCGGTATCAGAAATGTGCATTTCAGCTTATATTCCCCATAGAAAGAGGAAACTCATAAAAAATATTATTTTAAAATAATATGCAGTTATCACAATTTTACATTAAATAATTCTTCACACGGTCCTGTCTTTAGACCTTTGTAGAAATACCTTCAAAGTTTAGAATAAAAATGTTGCTGATTAATTTACTCCATTGTTTCCTTAATGTTCAAAGATATGTATTTGACAATGTTTTAATTGGAAATATTTTTAACTCTTATGTTATGCTAGGATCATAATTAAAGCTGTTTATATCACTATAATTGCATATATGGAACATTTATATTTTCTTTAGGAAAATATCCTTATAGTTATAATGAATTAGAAATTACATCCCACGCATGTTTAGATGTAAACACATTCAATCAGTCTTTACTGTTAATATAAGCATTGCTGAATATCAGGTAGTTGGTTTTAACAAATATTTTGCTGCAATATCCCTAGGTCTGGCTGAGACAGTTGCGTAAGAAGGAATCAGATACTTGGCTATCAGTGAGCTTTGCAGCTTCAACTGTCCAGTTCAGAGAAGCACCAAAATGTCTGAAAATGCTTCTGTGATTCTAGAAATCTGGCTGGTGTTTGAAAGCTGATTCTTCTCACTGCGCTGAAGTGGTTAGCAGAGATAGCATGAAGGAGAAATACTGCAAGAAAATACTCATATTTCAGAAAGAAGTTTCTCTCTGTAGGGCATACTTTGCACACACGCACTTTTATGGATTTTATGGATACTCACACATGTACATGTATAATCCCTTTATAGAACTGTAGGTAGGTCAGGTTTTCAAGACACTACTGGACATGTTGCCATCACCCCACAGAGCAAGATATAGAGCTCCTGAGACTCTGTCAAGCAGAAACACTAAGCAGTTCCTGGCAGGCACTGCCCAGTGTAACCTATGACACCTGCTCCAAATTTCCAAACTAGCTTAGTTTACCTGAGTTAACAGAGCTCCATATTTGTTCTATGCCATAAATGCACCAATTAATTAAATTAGCATAGAAATCTTACCTTTCCATTTAAATACAGATAAGTCTTCTTCCTCAGTATTCTAAGACCATTCAAGCACTTCCTAATTTTATATTGAATTTTTGCTCTTTTTCTCCTTTCTACATGGATAATATCCCCAAAAATTATCCTAGGTGATTAGGCATAAGCTGTGCAACTGCATAAAGAAGAACAATAGCTTTGTTTTTCTTAAGAAAGGTGAAACAATAAAAAGCTTGTTGGAAAAGTCAATCTTTTATTTCTGAATGTGTCCTACTTATCTTATTCCTCTGTCACAGAAACTTAAGGTGTCAACTATGATTCAAGATGTCTGCTTCTAAAACACAATCCTTGCCCAATAGCTTTATAAGATACTGATTGATCCTCAAATTTCTCTGCAGTCACTATGGGTTTAAACATTCTCAAAATAACACTTTGGTGAAACATTGAATGGGATTTTTCTCTAGAAAGTGGTGCTAAAAAGACAGCACTGTAGGAGTCCAGATTTAGCAATTAAAGGGAGCACAGCCGAATTGCACTGTGTTTTGGTGCTGCTTTTCAGTTTGTATTATAAAAAAAGCATTAATTTTTTCAGAGTTTTTGGAAATTTAACACTTTTTTTTTTAATAATTACTCATTCTGTATGTTTATGTCCCTTTTGACAAAATTATTTCTTTGTGGCTCTGCCTCTGAAGAAAACCTAGCAGAAAATTATTGTGAGAGTACATCTTAGCTAGAAGTTATGAGGATGAAAATTTCTTGTTAATGAAGTGGAACAAGCTACCTAGTCTCTATGTCGTCTCCTTTTTCATGTAATTTTGGGTATTTCAAACAAATTTGAGCAAATTTGTTTGCAAGATCTTTTTTGCTGATGTTGCACCAGCTATCTAGCCACAGAGAGAAGCACAACTTTCCCAAGCATCATTCTAGCAAAGGCTCTGAGATAATCAGAGAAAAAAATGAGAAACAATTCTTATCGTAACTTGCTGTACCTGGTATTGTGAGCATGTGGAATGTGTTATATACCAAAGGGTGGTTTCTTAATTAGCCAATGGTGATGGTGTTTTGATTGGAAGACAAATTAGCTCCATCTGTAGCGAACTGAGGTATAAAAGTATGGGTTTCTTAATAAAGACAATCAGCCTTCTGTAAATGCTGACTGAAATTCTCATTGAAATGCTAACTCCAGTTACTGAACTGGAGTTCAAGTAACTTATTGCCTGGTTCTGGCCGATTGTGCTAATGCACTAAAGCATAATTGACCACACAGGCCCAAGAACCAAAAATTAAGATAGAAGTCATCCAGAGCAAGGATCAGATAAAAAATATAAGCGCTGGTTTTCTTGCTTTTTTTTCTATTCTTCAATTGATGGATCAAAAATGCGAATCTTCATTTCTTAGTACTATTTTTTTTTTAAATTTTACATTGTATTATCTATTTATTTCAAAAAATAACTTCTGAAAAGATTTCATGTTCTGCTTATAAAAGTAAATGGGCAGATAACATGACTACCTGCAGAGCTCTAACATAAATAAAGAAAATAGTCAGTTTTCTTTTAAAGCAAGATTCTTGTATTTCACTGTATTATCCCACCTCTCCACCTTTCTTATTCAAGTCACATTTATTACAGACAAGCATTATAAGCAATAAGACTAATGAGACATTATTATATAAATATGTAAACTGAAAAAATTCCCAGGACATTTGATTAATGTTTTTAACAGTTGTAATCATACTTACATTTGAAAAATCTAGCTACCTGTATTATATATGTTTCAATCATACTATTTTCTGAAATTAAATACTATTCAGCTAGCTAAATCCTGTAGTTTATTCCTGTTCCTTCTGCTTCAAGAATACCTGGAGGTTACCTTGCAGTAAGCGCAACATGCGTAGTTGTTATAATCAAAATTGACTACAATTCTGTGGTATTCAGTGGTCATTTACAAGCAATGTGTAGGGTATTTTTGCATTGATTTCTCCTCTTTACACTGACAACATGTTTTTACGTTCAGTTATTTCACTTTAATACAGCCATTATCAAGTCTATCATTCCCAAGACTCTTTTTATTATGAATAGTATTTTCCTTTCCTTACATAAAATTGTTGAAAAGATGTGATGACCAGTATCTTATGAACTAGCAATAAATGTGAAAACTGTAAGTGGAATAAAGAACTGGTGTTTAGAATAACAAAGTACGAAAGTGTACTTTAAAGCCTTCACTTATTGGTCTCTGCTGCCACAATAAATTTATCCCAATATTTTTCTGATCTTCTATGGTGATGTCAAAAGCTTTAGAGCTGAAGGGGAAACAAAAGTTGCCAAACTGAAGGTAACCATCATGAGATGAGATTCCAACATGCAGCATCAGCCTTAGCAAGAGACAAGAAAGATTCTCCTTCAAGTGCTCTCATTCTCGAAAAATGATGTCCCACTGAAACTGCCAGACCAAGTAGGTAATTGCTTTCTCAGTAAGGCCTCAAGTCAGCCCAGTCTTAAAAGCATAAGTAGCTAATATCTTTTCCTAGGAATGACAGCAGCAAAGGAAAATTTTGAAGGTAATTCAGAAGCATTTTTTGAGGCAGAGAGGATTGAGAGGCCTGTAGGGTAGACAGGGCACAAAGGGCAGCCACACAGAGTCACTGGGCTACTGATTAACAGTGAATTGTATGAGAAATTACCCATTACCGAGAGCTGCCACTGCCCTGTCCCTGGAAACTGCGGCTCTTCTTTTTAAATGGCATGTCTAATTGAAACTCATCTGAAAGAACGTCAAAGGAAGCAGATTATGATCTTTCTCCTAAACTCAGATTTTTGAGGGCTTTTCCTTGTTTCCCTAACAATAAGAGTGACTTAGGTCTGTGACACAGAATTTTGTAACATGGTGGGATCAGGAAAAAAGCATTTTTAGTGGATCTGCAGATTCATCCTAACCATTAATTAAACCTGGCCACATGCCATAGAAAAATCTTGGCAACCATGACAGTAGACAACTTGATAATCGTTAGAATTCATTTCAATCAACAGTGTGGATACCCTTCTATAAGATAACTTAATGTGAAAACTGAACTTTGACTTGCTGACAGCAAATGTAAAACAAGTTATCACTGGTCACAAAGGGCATCTTGTGGTGTCATAGAAGTGATCGCCATAAGAAAGCCAGCAACAACCTTATTACCATACCATTGTCATCTGAGATGACAATTTTCCCTCCACGTTTCAAAGAACTAAACCTGGTGATTATGCAGGTCAAAACAAACAAAAAACCCACCAAAACAACCTGATGTTTTATGCAAATAAAAAAATCTTGTCTGCATATTTAATTCAAGTGCAGTGCCTTGCTTAAAGAAATGTGGGTTTGCCAGAGCTCAGGGCTGGCAGGAGTCAGTCTGGGAAACAACATGGGATCAACACATTTGGCACATTTTCTGGGTGCCATGCCACCACTTGGCATTTGTGGTCCCTGAACAAAGGGTGTTGATTGAGATGCTAATTTCTGGTGTTTGCTGCTGCTTGCAAACAGTAATGCAGCTGTTTCAAGACAGTTGCACAGGAATGGTCTGGCTGGAATATTTGTCTCCAGCAAGGCAGCCTATTTCTATCTCATACAGGGAATTAAGGGCAACACACGTGGAAAAGAGGCAGTATGGAATCTCTGCTTTTGAATGTTTTTTTATGTTTTTCAAAAGGGGTATTACTCTAATGTTGCCCAAACATTACTCTAAAACTCCTTCTCAATCATTACAAAGATACTCTTTTCCTAGGAAACCTGTGGTTACACCTCCACATCCTGTAACTCACCACTTTGTATCTTATGCTTGGAAGTTTTCTCATGGAATAATGAAGTGGTCTGCTGGTCCACCAGAAAACCTCAATAGCTGTGATGGCTGTCCACTCTAGTTCCTGTGTGCTTAGTCCCAATGCTCTCTCATTAAGGATTCAAATCACAACCATATGTTATGACTGGCTGCTCCTGGCAAGATGACAAGAGCATGAACCTGAGAGAGCCAACTCCTGTCCTCTTCACTGGGTTTGCCCAGGCCAGCACTGGGTTAAGCAGTAGAGAACCTTCATTATACCAAGGTGCCAGGATGCTGCCATGTATATTACATATTAACACAACTTTGACATTTCCTATTAGGCGTTTATTCGCCAATGTCTCTCCCAAACAGTACTTTGTAGACAATGCCAAAAACAATGTACATCCTCTAAAGACTGCCTTGCACAATGTATATGCACAGTCCTTCTTTTGGCTATGAAAATTCCACTATTTCACACTTGTGAGAGGGGATACTGAGTGCTGGGCAGATAACATGAAGTTATTACAGCAGGTAGGTTTTAGGTCGGCTATATTATCATTAAAAAGGGGTCTGTGAGTGGGAACATGGACGCATATGAAATAGTGAAAGACGTAATTTGTGCAAGAAACATTTGCAGTACTGGAGCAGAGACCAGGGTACTGCTGCAAATGCACTCCATGCTTTAGAAATGCAATGAAGAACATAACACAATCTGGAGCTCCTATGAACAGCCCTGCTCCCATTTAATCCAAAACAGCATGCAGAACATCTCTCCCTTCTCCCTGGAGGTAGCTTATACAAAAGATTTTGTGAAAGTATATCTGTACATAATTTTTCAGGCGTAATGCTTCGGTCCTTTAAAACACTGGATTGTGTTTTCCTACAGTAAGATAGCTGCAGTGTTGTCAGCTCTCACTGCTTACAGGTTAGTGTATTTTAAAAGTCTCAACTGTGGTAATTTTGTCTTGCTTGAGAATTTTAGGGTCTCTATAAAAAGAAACTGAGATTTTTATTCATATAGCAGCACAGTATCCATGCATGTATGTGACCCTAATGCAGCCTAACTACATCAGTAAATAGGATTGATAAAATTTTATCTACTAGAAGGTATCACAGGTTTTGAATGTTCAGCTTTGAACAGCCTGATAGTCATCCTTGTTTACCCAACCAGTCCAAGTTTTGCAGCTCTTAAATGTAATAAGTAGAACAGGCATACACTTTTGTACAACCTCCTCATAAGAGGAAAAAAACAAATGTTATGGTGATACCTTTTAAAGCTGAATTATTTCAATGCTTAACAAGTCACACACAGAAAAAAAACTCAGAGGTACTACCAAACACAAAATAAGCATGAATGAATGAATTAATTAAGGAATGAGTACAGCTTTCTGCAGCCCTTGTATAATTTCTTCTATTTGTGAAAACTCATGTGGATTTAATAGTTGGACTTGTTGTTAAACCAGATTATATTATGTTCAGCATGTAGCAAAAGAAGATTATTGTGTAAAAAAATTAGTGATTTATGTTTGACTCAATTATCGAATGTGTATCAATGACTGCTCTTCAGCTGTGAAAATTGCCTCACTTTCATCAAAAAATGCAAAATTACTAACATTAAGACTAAAAAAGATGCCACTATGTTTAGGTTTCTCTTAGAGAAATGAAAACAGAAACTATTATTATTACTATTATTATTATTATTTGTAATTATTTATTTTAAATAGCTAGTATATTTCTATTTGTGAATGCATTTCCTAACTTCATATGAACTCTGTTATAGGAAGTGCCTTGTTTAAGCAGGTTATATCTTTGTCTCTTGAATATATGGTTTCACATTCCCCAAGGACCTGCCTTCCCATAGTCCAGCTGCTTCTCAGATTCCCTCAAGACACCCATGAAGCTTACAGGCATAAGCACAGATTCAGCCACAAGTCTTTTTGACAGAGGTCAAGACATTACAGTACCTGAGACATAACTGTAGTCACAAGACAGCTTTCAGAAGAGAAGCCTGACCTGTTCTCCCAGCAAAAAGAAACAAGGAGGTCAGTTTTTCTACCAGCAGAATGCTCAGCCTGGAAAATTTTGGTGAAAGGACTCTTTTATTGTGACTATCAGTGTCATTAAACATGCACAGGCAAGGTTATCACTCCAGGACACATCAGTTATACTACAATGAAGACAATCAGCTCTATACTACTTGCAGTTTTCAGAGAATGGCATCTTTAATTTTGTTTTTAGTAATTAATCCTTTCTTTTTTTCATGTTCTGTCCAACTGCACTAACCCACAGCACATCAGAATTTCATGCTCCCACTATTTTTCAACCCCACAGAACAATATAAATCTTGTTTAACTGCAATCTAACTTAAAGTTGTATGAGTTGATGTACCACATTATCTTTCACGAAGAAATGCATATTAGAAAATTGCATGATGCATTTTGGCTCCAGCCAGTATATTTTAAATGAGCTTTGCTGGAAGGAAGCCAAGGCAGGAGAACGTATGAACCGACAGTTTGTGATGATGGCGCTATTTCATTGAAAGATATTTTTTGGACATTACATAACATCTGAAATCCTCCTGCTTGCCAAAAGAAGTGATAGCTGCAGACAACACTGACTGCGATCAGTCACCCTTCTCCTTTCATGTTATGTAACTATTAACAGAGACATAAAAGTAAAGCACAAGACCATGTCATTAAAATGTGTGTTTGCCCATTTCTTCTCAAAGTTGATATTCTCTGCTAGGTCCCAGTTGAACCCTTAATTATAACCACATGATTTCTGAGAGAGAAAAATTTTATTTAAAATAAAACCACCCCATTGACAAGAATAGAATACTAAGTGATAAGTAGTAGAGATCATCAATGCTGGTGTAGTGATATTCCTGTTAGTACCACAGGTATTCCACAATGCTAAAAGGTAAAGTTAGCATCAAATATATTAGTTACGAGTGGAAATTAAAAAAAGAGAAAAGCCCAGAGTTTTGTTGTAACATTTAGTAACAGCTAATAAATGCCTAAAATAGGTTTAAATTTCACTCAACTGGTAAATTTTTAAGTCCTGTAAGCTCAAAGACACGAGTGCATTTTGAATACTAAGAAACTATGTATTAATCACAGCCCCTCTCTTTTGCTTGCTTTCCCTTTTCCATGTATTAATATCTGTAGGACTGCCCAGAAAAGGATCCAAAGACATCACAATCTCTGAGATGCAAAACAGAGTCTGACCCTTATTTTGGGACCCCCTCCAAGCACAGTTGGTAGCTTCATGAAGTTTTATATATCCACAGTCAGGCAAAAGGTTATACATATAATGTACCAAAAACTGAGATGTTTCAAATAACAATTTCTTACCCTTAGGGTTATTTCATTTCACCAAATGAAGAGATTAAATGAGCAAACGGCCACTAAGGTCAAATTACCCTAGTCATGATGAACTCTCAAAACGTGAATTGTCTACATTGGCACCATTTCACTGTCCATGATCCTTTATTTCAAATTATTGCTGTCCTGTCTGGAAAATTATGATCAAACTTGCCTTGAAGCGCAAGTTCAAAGAACCAAGCAGAATCTTCTGTTTGGACTATTAACCTACAGATAATATAATATCTCACAATCATGCTTGAGGAATGAAATTTACTCTGTTTTTAAAATGATAACTAGTTTCTATAGTCATAAAAAATTATCAGTTTGTCAAAATTGTTAGTAAATAAGAAACTTATCAGAATTTACAAATATGTTATCCTCCTTTAAGTATCAAAATCAAACACATTTTTGTTGCTTTGCAGAGGAAACAGGACCAAAACTTGATATTATTCCCCTCAGTGGCAAGAATCCCACTGATATAGTCTGCTAGGAAGGAGGATCAAGCCTTAAGAGCAATTGCCAGCACTGTCCCAATAATTACGCTGTCATTTAGTGTGGCTGAGAAGATGCAGGCCTTTAATTTGCAAATGCCCATATTTCTCCAAATCTTTGTTATGCAGTCAGCTTTATGTTGGGTCAGAGATGCCAGTCTCTTAGGTTATGATACTAAAAGAAATACTCTTCACCAGTTTGTGTAAAATGGTGCAAAAAGGCAGCTAATAATATGAGGTTTCTTTAAGAGAATTAAAAGAAAATTCAAACGTTTCATTATTTTAATTATACATAAAACATGTTGTAGTTTAATTTTTACCTGGAGACACAGAAACAGAGAATTTGCTGTGGAAAGGACCACAAAGATCACAGAGTCCAACTCCTGGCCCTGCACAGCACATCCCCAGAATCACAGCATGTGTTTGAGAGCATTGTACAAGCACTTTTTGAAGTCTGTCAGGCTGAGCTCAAGCCCTGTCACTGCTCACCACAGAGAAGAGGTCAGTGCCTGCCCTTCCTTTTCCCTCACAAGGAAGTTGTAACTGTGTTGAAGTCTACCCTTAGTCTCCTCCAGGCTGAACAGACCAAGTGACCTCTTTTTTTTGTTTTGTTTTGTTTTGTTTTGTTTTGTTTTGTTTTTGTTTTTGTTTTTGTTTTGTTTTGGTTTGGTTTGGTTTTTTTTGTTTTTTTTTTCTATTGTGGCACCCAAAACTGCTCCCAGCACTGGAGGTGAGGCTGCCCCAGAGCAGAGCAGAGCAGGACAATCCCCTCCCTTGCCTGGCTGTGATGCTGTGCCTGGTGCCCCCCAGGACACAGGTGGCCCTTCTGGCTGCCGGGGCACTGCAGGCTCCTGTTCAGCTTGGATCCCCAGGTTCCTTTCCATGGCACTGTTTTCCAGCATCCCATTCCCTACTCTGTTGGTACATTCAGAATTACCCCATCCCAGGAAAATGCAGAATCCAGCATTTTCCCTTTGTTGGACTTCATATGGTTGATGATTGCCCAGCTCTGTAGCTCATCAAAGTCTCTCTGCAGAGCCTCCCTTCCTTCAAAGGGCCTGAAAACTCCTCCTAGTATAGCGCTTTTGTCAAATTTGCTTAGTATCCCTTCGAGTCCTGCATCCAAGTAATTTATGAACATTTTGAAGAGCATAGGGCCAAGGATGACAGAACGCACTACTGACAGGTCTCAAACCTGTTGTCAGCCCATTCACTGTAACCCTTTGTGCCTGTGTTCTCAGCCATGTCACCATGCATTTGTCCAGGTATGGGCTGGACATTTTGCCCAGAAGGGTCCTGGGAGAAGCAGTATCAAAAGCCTTGCAGAAATCCAAAAACATTACACAACTAAGTGTGAACAAGAACTTGAGATTTGAAACAATCAGCAAGAGTCCTTCTGAATGAAAGATGATTGTGTACCTACATGGACAGCTTGAAAGCTCATTTTTTTTTAAATATTAAAAAATGTGTTGATAGGTTATCACTTTTGCTTAACTTCCCTCTGCTTTTCTTGTTTCATTGGGATTTCTGTATGAAGCCAATCAAATTTCAAAAGAGCAAGTCAGATGTACACAGAAAAATTAAACAGAAAAGAGATTACACTTTTTTCTGGGGCTAGCAGAATCATAACTATGTTTTTTAAAATAGGAATGCTGGACCCAGATTCTAATTAAATTTCTAGTCTATGCAAGAAAACAAGATAATAGCTACACAGATTTCCTAATCATTCTTAAGGACATTATTATTCATATTAAAGATCACTTGATCTCATTTTATCTTTTTTTCCCTTTTCACACTCTTTTGTTCTAGTGACACACAAAAAAAAAAGATGGGGTAAGAGAGTGCATGGTCGTACTTACTTTTTTTGAGATTTGAATTATATAGCAGCTGTTCTGACAAGTATTGGTTGCTTAGAACATTTAGGACTATCATCTGGTCTCACCTTTGTGACCTGCCCCCCATCTCCTGAAAATATTTAAAACAGGATTGTAAAATCACAAAGAACTGGGAGATATCACCTTTCATGTTATTTGACACTTTCATGCAAGGCAACCCAAATATAATTTTCTGTATTTTGAGAATCACACCATAAAGGATGCTCTCACCCCTAGGGAGGACCATCCTTTACGGTGTGATTCTCAAAATAGAGAAAAGGGGGAAGAAAACCCCCTAGGGAAGAAAGGCTATTTCTTTCTAACAGAGAAGCTTCACTGAACGTCTTAAACGGTGATAACCAGGTGTTCTGATGTCTTTAATTTACACAAAACTTAGATGGAAGCACCAGAGAGAGACACACGAGTTATGACTCTCGTGGTAACATCAATTTTTATACCTAAAGAACTACCAACACTATAAAGAATCAATACACTCCAGGAATAAGCCTCAGAGCCCAAGATAATCTTAATAGTTATCTTATGGGAGCTGGTATATTCCCTGAAGAAATTTGGTGCATCTTTCCAGACAGATATTAATACTCTTTCATACATCATCCACTTTCCCTGACACTTTATTTGCCATCTCTGTGATATTTATAAAAGTTTAAAGCTAATAGCACAACAAATACAACTAATGGTAGTGCAGATGCATGTAAATCTTGGGAAGTATAAATTATAGAGTGTCACACTAAACTGAAATTAATGGAACTGAAGCTGAGTGCCTGAGAGTAAATAGGTTTAGCTGTATTAGAAGACTATCCTCTCAAAAATTGAAGCAAATAACCCTCTTGCTGAAGGCTAATTGCTTCTCTGGCATCATACTATACCATGTTTGCATAAACATAAAAAAATCATCTAAAAATCAGTGGGTGACCTAATACTGGGACGGATACAGGAGAGCTGGTAGAGACCTGAAGAAAGGTAAAAGACTTACCTTTCAGGAGTGCAGAAAGGATTAAGGCTTTTATCTATATATGGGATGCCAAGAAAAGATCTGCTTAATCCTATATGTCCTCAGGGACACACAAAATATCTCTGTTCCCATCCTTCCCTTTAATTCAACCACATTCTATGCTATCTGTTATTTGAGTTTAGACTCTCCTCTGAAAGGGAGTAGCTAGACCTGTTAGCTCAGCCTGTTTCTTACCAAGCAAACCTTGCCTTTTTGTTTTACTGGAGCTGAAGGTCAGCGTACTGTTGTTACAGTCCTCATCCTCTGTCAAGGAGGCAGCATGATACTCATTCCAAAGTGAATCAGCTTTGAGAAGAGGTGAAGTGAATCAGCTTTGAGAAGAGGTGATTTTGGTCAGTGCCCAAATACAAATGAGAGAATCACAGAATGGAATCACAAGGTTGGAAGGGACTTTAAAGGTTGCCCAGTTCAAGCCCTCATCACGGGCAGGCACAGCTCCAGCTAGATTGGGTTGCTTAGAGCAATTTGGACTCTGCTGTCAAGATGAAGTAGAAGGGGTGGCTACAAACACCTCTTTTTTGTAGTAGCAGCTTTGTCCTTACCTGGATGGGTCTTAGTATGGAATAAGGGAATAATTTCAAATAAACTGACATTCAGACAACAGCTTCCTTATTGAATGAGACTGTCAAAGAGACTGATAGAGTAAAAAGTCTGTGGTATTATTTTTGCAGTTATCCTGAAATTCCCAAAAAGTATAAAATTAACCTTTTCTTGTTAATTCGTGTTTGAAAAATGCCAGTATGTTTATGAGACCAGAGTTAAAAACAGAGTATCAATGAGTAGGAGAAAAACAAAATAAAACAAAACAGCAAACCTATTAACCTGAAGCAATATTACTCTGACCCATAGTCTCAACTTATCCAGTAGGAAAACACAAAGCTAGAGGTTTAACTCTAGCATAAAGACTTCACCCATCATCTTGAATTCTTGAAAAACAATAAGAAAAGCAAATATATAAAAAACCCTCCACATTTGTCCAGCAAAGCTGCATGAAACGGTCAGACTCCAGCTGTCCTCTAGATCCACTTTTCTCTTCTGTGTTAATTTTTTTAGTTCCATCCTCACCGCAACTGCAGACCCTATTGCTAGGACATTTATAAGCTGGTGACCTCCTAAACTTTAAACATAAAAGATGAATGCAAAATATAAGGGGTGCCTCAATGTCTTGTCAGCTTTCACAAGCTCATCCATATCCATCAAGATAGTGTGTGCAGAAAACTTTCCTAACTCCATGATAAAATATAGGAAATAACCCACATCTGTTTACAGATGTGAGAGCAGGTGATAATAAATATCTCCAGAATAACTACCTTCAGATAATTTATTCATCTTTTAGCTCTGTTACATCTTTCTGTCATCCCTACAGGCTTAAAATGCATGAGTGAAGAAAATACAGCAATTTGAATGTCAATCTATGTAGCAAGTGTACTTTTAAAACTTCTTCTCTATAGATAACTTCTGCAGAAGTATATTTCACATTTTCATCATAAAAGGATTATAAGTAGAATTGCTTATTTAGAGTTGGAATGACAAAAGCACTGCTAAGAAAACATCTCCCCCCTTATTTCTGACTTTTCTCACTGATTATTTACTCTTAAATATCCTTTCACATATTTTAATCTTTGTATATATTAACCACATTTCACACAATATTTGTCCTGTTTTCACCCACATCTCAGTCATTTTCTCAGAAAATGTTATTCCTCTTATCTGCTGCAGCATCTCCTGACACTTTGTAAACAGCAGTACCTTTCCATCTAATTCTTTAAAGTAGCCTGTCTGTAGATGGCAAGGGAGTCTATGCATCAGGAGGAAAAGCTGAGACACTTGTGAGATTCTATTCTGCCTGAGCAGTTCTGCTGGTTACACTTAAAGGAACATAATCCATCCCTGGTGATCTCCTTAGTGCTTGTCTGCCTTTTGTGCCTGCACAAAATTTATCCCTCATTTGTTTTTCCAGATCCCTCTTAGTGATATTCTATGCAACAATTACTATTGGCATAGAAGCACTAATAACCCCTGCAGAGAAGACAGAAAAATATGACTGCCACAAGTGGGCTTGTAATTCCCAATTAACAACTCAGAGCTGGTTGAAAAAGAGCCAACCTGGTGGATCCATTGGAATCCAGTGAAAATACTCTCTCTTCATTTTGTACAATTTGTTCCTCAGTTTTTATACTAACAGAAGGAGTAACTGGAATGTTTGGAAATTTTCAGTTCTACTCAAGTAATTTTTTACATATTTCTCAAGGATTTTGTTTATCCTTATTTCTGACCATTATATTTAGAAGTGCTGTAACTCTGAGGAGAACAGAAAGTCAGTTCCTCAACTAATATAATGAATGCATAATTTGGATTTCCACTCATTTTTGGCAAAAGAGAGGAAAAATCTGTAATTGGCCGCTGTGACAAAAGTTGCTATATGCAATGCAGTTCTCTTCATAGTCTGACAGCTTTTTAAAAAACAACAAAAATCTTCTCTTTATGTCTCTGAAAAATCACACTAACCACCACTTATGAAATAGACTAGAAAATTGATTTATGTTTTAAAATTATCTGTTATAAAGGAACAGAACTCCTTTTACTGCATGGCCATCAAAAAGGAAATCAAAATGCAGCAACTTCAGATGGGTTTGCTTGAATAATGGATTCCCAAATATATTTCAAACTAATCAAAAACAAATAAACAAACATACAGATTATAATTTGAATAAATGCTATGCTGGCTCACTTTTTGGGATGAAAAAGGAAAATTGAAAAAATAATTTCAGGACTAGCAAATATTCTGGCCCTAGAAACTCATTTTGCCTCTCCACAGAGTTACCTAGTTTTATATTTATGCTTTCATTTTCAAATGAAAGGAAATTTATTATGAAATCAAAAATAAGAGTTTTGATTTACTGAATTTTCTCTGCCTTATCTTGGGAAAAGTCATGTGGCGATTTCCAGACAGAGTTAATGAAAGATGTTAATTTCAAAGGATTTTATTTTGATCTAGAAGCAATCAATATGATAGGCTCTGTGCAAGTCATAGTAACAAGAAACCAAAGACCATATTAAAACCTTATTAAAAATTCCAGGGACCAAGTACCTAAATTGTCTGTATTAAAATAGTTGCATAACTTCACATTCCCCTTCTGATTTGACTTCTACAACTCTTTTAATAACAAGATAAAATATTCAACCCTCCTAATAACCTAAACAGGATTGGGCCAGGTTTTATTTTAGTTAAAAAGATAATATAAAAATGGATAAAACCTGCCTACAATTACGTTGATTAAATTTAAGAAGGGGCAACAATTTAAAATCTCTGCATGTAGAAAAATAAGGCTTCTAACAAATCGAATTACTTCTTGAATATTATTTTTTTTCCAGCTCTCTCAATGGCAACATTTCAACAGGTTTAAATGGGAACAGGATTTGACTCTTGCAGACGGAACATTGTGTGTCTCAAACTTTGTCTTTCAAGTTCATCTTTCAGTGCACGTTCAGTGATAACAGTTAACTCCACTAGTCATTTCTTATTTTACTAAGCCCATGCTGATTTCTAAAAGAGAAAAGATTAGGAAATGACAATCTTCCCTACTGACATGACCAACAATGCATAGTGGGGAAGAAGGACTGAAATGAACTGTGGAATTTAATAAAAACATGAAGTTACACAGTATTATACAGAAAAAAATATGCTATGTTTGACTATACTGCAGCAACTAAGGCTGAAATATTCTTCAGTCAAGCAACAGAGGCTGGCAGAGGCTGACATAAAGAGATTTCAAAGAGCAAATTCAGTAAAATCCATTAAAACCCTCACAAAATTCATGAAAAACTCCAAGGAATGTTTCTGTGATAGTAGTGACCTTTAACTTCACTGTTTTCAAGAAATGTCCTTATCTTATTAGTGACTTTCCTGGTGTAAAGCAAGATTTTCTGTGGGAAAATTTGACATATACAGAGCATGATAACTTTTACCCAGGCAAATATGCTGTGTTCAAAAGGGGAAATTAGGAATTTTTGCACAGTTAAGAAACTGCTGGACACGTATGAAGACTGAGCTGATGACTCTCAGTGTTTTATTCTTCCTAGGCTAGAATTACTCTGGAAGTAGTTTCTCAATGCCCTATCAAGTCATCGCACACACACACATGCATGCAACATCTGTATTTAATTTTTCATTCATGCTTATCCAATAAGTAATGACAAATGGAATCCCATTAAATTAGAAATAGTCTTATTCATTCTCATTTATTCTTCCTAAACCTCCTGTTCTGGTAGAACAGCATAATATCTTTGTAATCTAAGTAACAATCCATCCTTTCAAAAAAACAAACTAACACTCTCTTAGAATTTATGTATCTGGCCATTACCTACCTTCACCTTTACACTGCCTTTCTCTGAAATTTCAACACCACTGTTTCAAATAGTGCTTAAACTTACCTGAGATTTTTTACAGTGGTGTGGAGACTCATAGTGTTTATTATTGTACCCAATTCAGAAAGATGCTGACTTAGATTGGTTCTGAAAAGTTTATCATTTTGTTGTTTCCTTAAAGGGCAATCTATCCCTAAATAATTAAAAAGTTATTAGTATTAGGATTCTAGGAATAATAAAAATTTAGAGCATTGGGAAATCCATGTGTTTACTTGTTAGCAGTGAAAAGAAAGAAAGAAATTGTTTTAAAAAATCAAACAGTTAGATTCCCAGTAAGTGCAATAAAGAAATCTTTATATCTGACTTTGTTCCCATTTTTCATCTGTTAAAACTCTGAAGTTTTAATCTAACAATGTAGTTAAATGAATAGTTTACAAATAAATTTTTTTTTGTTTTCATTTTAAGATTTATATTTTATTGCTATAATTTGCATTTGAACACATCCCGACTGTCTTTTTCATCTGTACCTGTTTCTATTTTCTTCTTTACAGCTTAGGTATGATTAAATAAAGCACAAAAACTTATGAATATACTGTTCTAACAGCGTCATTGTGTTATTCTTTCTAGGTCTCTATCAAAATAGTCAGAACTACACTAAAATCAGTTCCATTCTCTTTCTTATTATCTGCATTTTGAAGCATACAATAGGTGTCAATAATTTTTGGTCTATTCCCAATAAACATTTAGATATAGAATAAAATTTTATTATAAATAATTTTCTATATAATCAATAAAAACTTGGATGTGCATGTCTGAGTCTTCAGACAAAGGTCTGATAAACTCAATTAGAGAAGTTATTTTTAGTATTTCTAATGTTTGCAAAAAATGTTTGCCAGTAAGACTAATCCATTCCATAAAGTAACACAGAACACTCATATATCCATGTTGTTCCTGAAAGCTGTTTGTTCAAAATGTTCCAAGCTGATCTAGAAACTACAGTTTTAAAACATTGTCTGCTCACAGCATGACATCTCCAAGTTGCCTTTCAATAGAAGAATTCCAGTGTAGTGGTGAATATCAGCTCACTCTCCAGAGCACAGTTTTCCAGCTGAATTTCATTATGCGCAAATTCTTCTGTTATCAAATTGCCTAAATGCTCCTGCAAGGTGAAGCACTGGGAAATTCTCTGGCCACAGTCATTCAATTTGTCCCTCCTTTCCCACAGAACAACTTTCAGAGAATAGTTATACATTTTTCACTTCTAGGGAGTTCCACATGTTCATGAATTTTCAGATGATGTCTGTGAAGTTGCTTTTCTAAAGAGACTTTCTGGAACCATGAAAAAAAGGCAGAATCTACTTTTTCTAATTCTTGTTGTGCTTATGCACCTTCACAAATCTTTAGGTAAGAGGAGTACAACCTGAGAGAGCATTCCTATTTCCAGCAGGGTTTACAGTAATAATATCAGAAAAAAATGACTTTCTACCAAACTCAAAAAGGAAGGCGAACTGTCTACAGTAATCATACTAGCCATTTAAAGATATTTCTATAACTACTCAGTTTGCTACTTTGCTTTGCAGTCTTCCAGGGGATATGGCAGAGTCCTTGTAAAGGCAGAAAAGCAGCTGCCACAACTGTCTCCGGAGACTGGTAACCATATTTTCAGGCTTTTAACACAAAGAGACACTGTGTGACTGTTGTGTGCCCTACACCAAGAGTTGCAGGGCCATGATCTTCATTTCTCAGTCTTGCATGCACCCAAGTGCCTGAACTGCTCTACAGATGAAGTACAACAGTAAGACTCTTGCCTTCCTCCCCCCGATTGCCCAGGGAGGTGGTGGAGTCACCGTCCCTGGATGTGTTTAAAAAAAAGACTGGATGTAGCACTCATTGCCATGGTTTAGTTGATGAGGAGGTGTTAGGTCATAGGTTGGACTTGGTGATCCAAAAGGTCTTTTCCAACCTAGTTCATTCTGCAATTGTGTGATTCTGTTGCCTTTTCCACTCTTGCCTCCAGCTCCTCCTGACAGCATCTCCTCTGCTGATTTCTAGCTAGTAATTTTTTGCAAAGCTGCACTTTGTGCTCCCTGACAGAGACAGTGGAGCTCAGTTGCTTCCAGGAAACAGTTTACTCATCCTGTAAAGGAAGCAGTTTACTCTTCCTGTGGACATATGATCAGAGTCAATGCAAAGTGGCTTCTTTATTGTACAGCAAAATGACACTGAAACAATGCTGAATACATAGAACACACATTGTTAATTAAGATCACCTTCACTTGCCCTGTGACTGTGATGATTCTGAACAAATTTTTTCCCATCTCCTTTTATGTATAAGATCAGTTATTTATAAAAATGATTAGCTATGAGAAGTAGTCCCTGGAAAGTCCCAGGCATATAATGGAAAGAAATGTACTTGTAGGTTCTTTCAACAAAAGTTCTGTATTTCTTAAAGCCCCAAACCATTTGCTGGAACTTGTTTAATTTCCATATTACCATATTCACCTTGTAATTAAAGATAGAGAATATTTTCTCCTGATAAAATTTGGGTGATATAATATTGTCAATAATGTATTTCATTACGATGATTTACTGAAAAGTAAAATAACTTAAAATTTTCAATAGAGATAAAAAGCAGCACTAGGGAATATTTCAAAAAACTGCTTCCTGTACCTGATATTGTAGGTTGAAATCCAGAAATGGATACAGTAGAATTCTTTTAAGAGCATAGACACACAGGATTGGAATTACCAGTTTATTACATAGCCTCAATTACATGGTTGACAATTACTTTGTTTTTGCATACCAAAAACAAATAAATGAAGAGCTCTTTGTCTAGGTGAGATGTTGTGATCCACTGAGAGAAGCTGTTGACTACATTTTATGGTTTGAATAATTGGCTGCTGGATGCCATCTTCAAATTTCTGACAGACTGATGAATATTTTATTTATGCTTTTTGTATTGCTATTCTAGTCTTTCTTTTGAAATTTATTTTCACACTCAGGAACATAAGTGCTATTGTCTTTTTTCTATAGTTTGTAAGTTCTGGTCATCCTCCAATAGGTGTTCTTTAAAAATTTAGCTGTATTTATGTAACTGTGATTGCTAGGAAATTTGATTTTATTTTAAGTTCTGTTCTTTGCAGTGGTATATTTTCTCTGCTGCTTAGTTTTTTTTCCAGCTCTTATAAGAAGGATCAACAGATGATAAAGGTTCTCAGAGTGGCTAAAACTGGCTGACTACACCACCATATGTTCACTTTTGTAGCTTTGTTTTGATGTTCTTAATCCAGATGGTGGTAGAATGCATTCTATGTTTTAGTACATTTTAGATTTTTTTGCCACATCCTTATATGTTTTTCAGATGGCAAGCCAAACCAATTTCTTGTCATGGATTCAAAGTTTTTTATCCTCTTTTGCACTGGGTTGCTACATTGCTTTGCTAATCTTAATTTTGTTACTTCTTTATTTTAGTATTATTTTATCTCTTCTTTATGTACACAAGATAGAACCTAACTTTGATGTCTATTCTGTTATCTAACATACTGTCAGAGCATTAGAACTACTGAAATGCTTTCTGACATATAGGATAACCCCTCCATCTGCATTGCCTTTATCTATCATCTCAGTATTTTTTGGATTATGTACAGTCTCTTGTCAAAGTCTATCTTGTGTGTTTGGAAGGGAGTGGCACTTCTGCAGTGAGCCAGAATGTGATCTTGGTCACTATATTGTGACTTTTCTGGTGATCTGAGCCATAAGGCCTCATTTTCACCTGACAGCTCTGATAGTTGAATAGCAGGCATTTTGGTCAGCTGGATGCTTTCATCAATGGCTTTCTCATGGTGCTTTCTGAAAGTCATGATCAAACCTACCTGGTGTGATGATTTTATTCCAAAGAGCAAAGAATATTCTTTTTAAGTATATTCACACACTCTTACTGAGTCTTTAGTGGACCTTTTATCAAATGGACCAGATTGCCACTTTTCTATCACTACAGCTCCCTGGATAAATCAAGTAGTACATTCTCAATTGTTAGTAATAGGCAGCAACTTCTTTTGCAGGTGCTATTCAGCAGCTTTGAATCAATGCAAAGCCTTCGAAAGAATAGTGAGCTCCCAAGAATGTGATTTCATAAAAAAGGTTTAAGCTGAAGCACTTTCTTCACCCTCTGAAATGCAACAAAGCTATTAGGATTTTCATTCATGAGAAAAATAAGGTAAAATGCTAGCTTCCGAATAGCCAACATGACCAAGATTAGGATACTAGTTTGATACTAATATGTTAGAACAACAACATTATAGACATAGTTTTTCAATTTTTCCTGTTAGTGTTTTTCCCTTTTATGAATGTAATTAAATACCCACTTCACCAGGAATGTGTTCATTTTACAACAAAATAATTTGAAGACTAAATAGTGTGGAATCTGGAGAATCAAATTCCAATACACTCTTAGAGATCAGTCTATTACCTGAAGGTTTTATTTTCTCTTTCATTTTGTTTTATCTCCTAATAAAGCATATAATAATTTAATGGGCATATTTCCATGAAAAAAGGTGTGACTACTGTATGATTCCATTTCTGCCATTGCTTACTCACCAAATGCACACCATAGTGACAGGTGAAGATACTGAGGTTTCTTCTCATTTCTGTGAGAGCTTTTCTTTCATAACAGCAGCAGGACTGAGCTGAATCCATTTTGGCAGACACGCATGCTATGTTGGGCATTCTGCTTAGAATTTACAGGTGTTATTTATGTGCCCACTTCACTAAAATGTTTCTTTATATTGCTGATAAAGGTCTGGAGCAACTATTTTTTCACTTAATGATTATCTTCTCACTCTCCTCACATAGTACTGAGTGATTTCAAAAGGGCCTATTGTCTTGCAATACTACATGCAGCTGTATTTCAGGTCCCATAAAGTCTAACTAATATCACCTTTTTGGGGTCAAGGTTTTTTTCCCTATGAACAGATCTTGACATAAGAAGCACAAACTTAGATTGTGCCAGCACATTTCTGCACCTTTGTACTGCATTACAGATGCATTCCTGATCCCACTGTGATTCAACTGTTGTTGACTTAGCAACAGAGTGGAAAATTTTGCTGCTATCTTTGTGTGTTATGTGCACACTGAGAGTCTTAAAATCTGTTAAAGCCATGCTCCAGGAAACCTTCTTTGAATTGCAAGGCTTTAGTCTTCAGTCACCTTCACATTACTGCACTACTTAGAAGAGCCCACTACCTCAGAATACAAAATCTGTAGCTTCCTCTATTGTTTACAAGCTTGTTATTGCCTTTGTGCTTCACATGTTCTCTGAATAATTTGAAAGGTGGAAACCATTCATTTTTAATTCATCTTTCTCCAACTCCCCTCCCATGTTTCTTGACGTGATGATTCTATAATTCTGTCCTGAACTGCAAAGGTGAACACTATTTTGTTTCCTGTCTAGGATGAATCATGTTGTTCTCCTAGAAGCATTTCTCCAGGGGTGGGCTGGTTTTCTCATCTATGTTTCCAGCAATCTTGAGTTGTGTATGCCAGAACCATATCATAAGTAGGTGTATCAATTGTGCATTGACAGAGATGGATCTTGAGCTAGGAGGAAGTGTATTCTAACCCATTACAACCAGTTTAATATTCTTAAGCAGCCTTGCAGAAGGTGACCTGAGATTCCTAGTCTGTGGCAAGCTGAACCTGAGTCAGCAGTGCCCTGGTAACCAGGAGGGCCATCCATCTCGTGGGGTACATCAGGCACAGCATCACAGCCAGGCAAGGGAGGGGACTGTCCTGCTCTGCTCTGCTCTGGGGCAGCCTCACCTTGAGTGCTGGGGCAGTTTTGGGTGACACAGAACAAGAAAGTTAAACTATGAATAGAGCATTCAGAGGAAGGCAATGAAAAAGCTAAAAGCCCTTGAAGCCACTTGAGGAGTGGTTGAGGTCACTTGGTCTTCTCAGCCTGGAGAAGAGGAGACTGAGGGCAGAACTCACTGCAGTTGCAACTTCCTCATGAGGGGCAGAAGAAGGGTGGGTACTGATCTTTTCTCTCTGCTGATCAATGGCCTGAAGAAATGGCCTGAAATTGAGTCAGGGCAGGTTTAGGTTAGATATCAGGGAAAGGCTCTGCATCCAGAAGATGGCTGGGCACTGGAACAGGCTCCCCAGGGAAATGGTCGCTGCACCAAGTCTGGCAGGGCTCAAGAAGCCTTTGGACAACACTCTCAGGCATATGCTATGATTCTTGGAGATGTGCTGTGCAGGGCCAGGAGTCATACTTCATGATCCTGATGGTTCTCTGCCAACTCATATTTTGTGTTTCTATGAAAAAATGCCTTTGTCATCAAATCATAATTTTCTTTTTCTTTGTAAAACTGGCATTATCTATTAAAAATTCCTGAAAAGTGGCTATCATTGAATAAAGCCCAGGATCAGTAGAAGGGTGCAGACGGAAACATTATGTTACCAAAAAAAAGGCATGGGGTAGTAACCTCAGTTGTAGCAATTTTTTCACCTATTATGGGAATAGAATTGGTGCTGTCCCACCCTGAATACTGAGTGCAGTTCTGGTCCCCACAATTCAATAAGACCATGGGGGCACTGAAATGCATCTTGGGGAAGTCAACAAGGGTGGAGAAAGAGCTGAATGGTATGTCTTATGAGGAGCAGCTGAGGGATGACTTAATTCCTCTTCTGTACTGTGAGGGAGGTGAGGCACTGGCACAGGTAGCCCAGAGAAGTTGTGGTTGCCCCATCCCCAGCAGTGTTCAAGACTAGGCTGAATGAGGCTTTGAACAATCTGGTCAAGTGGAAGGTGTCCCTTCACAGGACAGGGGAGTCAGTCCTTAAAATCCCTTCCTATATATACCTTTCTGATTCTATGATGCAATCATTCTCTTTCACAAAAAATAAGAAATCCCAATCTTTGTTTGCAGAACAGAAGTAATGAGGTAGCTGTGGGGTTTTTTACAGATTCTTACCCATTTCACTTCACTCCTCCATGTCTGAGACAGCAGAGCTGATGAGCCTGTCTGTGGTCTCAGAAAACAGAATTGCATGGCTTCTCTCAGCAAGTGCAGAAGGATTAAATAATTCTTGATTTTTCTGAGCATCTCTTTTGAGGATATGATATTTATGAGTTCTTAAGATCAGCAGAGTAATTTCCGTTTTTCAGCTCTGGAGTAAGAATTTTTCTGAGTGACTTGGTAGAAAGGTATAGGAAAGTAAATGAAGCTATTACCAATGAGATGGAAAAGGTAAGATGCCTTACTACTTGCTATTAGTAAAGCATAATTAAAGTCAATAATTTGGAGGATCCAAAACTGCCAGCCTTACTATCATCTTGAGTGTCAGATAACAGCACCTTCCTTTGAAAGCTTTATGCTATTTTTACACATTTTATAGCAGAACAATCCAATATATCAATTATCATCTGACTTCTACAGGTTGTGCACTCAGATACAGTGTGTTCTTCCCTGCCAGGTAAATAGAGATTTCATCATGATAAAGTTTATTTCCCGGGCTGGATGCTAGCAAGAATTGTTGACTCTAGGACTTTTCATCTAAAAGGACAAATCTCTACTGGCACATTTAAATCCAGCTGCCACAGTGTTTATCATCTCTCCTGTTACTCAGCCACATTCCTGGAGGCACAAGAAGAGATGGGGAAGATAATTCTTTGGTTTCCATTCACACTAAGTTAATTATGAAGGTAAGAATCAGAAAACAGACAATGTGCAGCTCCTTCAGTTATCAGAAAGATGTGTTGGGAAACAAAATGCAGCAACAGTGAGATATTTTTCATTCTATTTTTCCTTCTCTGAAAAATAGAGATAATAGTGGTTTTGGAAACCAGTATGTATCATGTTTGTTATGTTATTAATTAGAGACAGACTTGGGTTCCTGGAGGCAGCCTTCAATGCAAGGATATATCATGCTGCCTAGAGCTTCATACTAGCGGCAAAGTGATGCATTTCCTGTTGAGCTGGTCTTTCCGTTCTTCTTCCTGATTTAGATTCCTGTGATACTATTCTACAAGTAGAGTCACAGAGACGACTGCTCTGAGAGGCAGTTCTGGGGGTTTCTGGACCAGCCACATGCACTGAGGAGGTCAGACTGGGTATTTTATCAGCATGTTCTTCCATGGCTTTTCCATGAGAACAAGGAACCATGGCTCACACAAATCCCCCGGGGTTGATTCTTTCTGCTTTTTCCCCAGAGGCAGTGCTGTGCTACAACACAGGTGAGCACTTCTAGCCCTGGGTGCTGGGAAAAACTGAGCCAAGTAGACAGACGACTGTTCCTAGGAGATTGGAGGCTAGATGGTATTTCACAACTTGAGGCAAGTTGTACAGAAAGGAAAGAAGTCAGGTACTGATACCCAAAAGACGACAAAAAAACCCCACAAACAACAAACAAAAACAACAAACTAAACCAACCAAGCAAACAAAAGAAAAACAAACCAAACAAACACATGAAAAATATATCTGTCTATCTACATGCAGCTTTAATTGTTCTTCTTCTGAGAAGTCTACTTCATGTACATTTTCCACATCTCCCGTGTTGACCAACCTATGAAGCAGGACACCTAACTTTGTATGTAAACGGGAAACAACCAGTCTTGGCCTGATTTAACTTTGATGATAAATTTCAGTTTTTCCCAAAGCTACGTATGATGCTTTATGCTATCACTGATATCAAGAATCCAGCAAGCAGATTTTCCCAGTCATGCTCTCAGTGTGAACTGAGATGAAACACCTTGGGAATTTCCTGTAAAGCAAAACTCACAAATTCGTGTGTTGTCCTCTAGGCTAGTGTAAGGTTCTACAGGAAGGGTAAAGCCCTGAGATCATAAAGTGGTTTTGTTTTCCTTTTTATTTTCAATGGTGTCCTATTTTGTGGTATAATTTACAATAAATTAAAATATTAAAAGTTGTGTGGACAAAATATTTCATTAATAAAGTTTTTTCTCATGTTAAATGATTTATGCAATGTCTATTTTTAGTATACCTTTTAATTACAGAGATTTTCCATCAATAGCTAACTAAACTTGTTAGACAAACAAGGATAAGCACACCAGATGCTTTTTTTTTGTGAATCAACTCTATACTCAGTTTTGAGACAGAAGATAAATTGATGCTACTTTTGTTTTTCTTTTTTTTTTTCCTTTGCCTTTCAGATATATTTCAGGTGTATATTTATGTCTGCTTCATTTACAAGAGATCTCTAGAAATAATAATGTTCTCTTTCTCTTCATGGTATGGTGACAACCTAAGAGCTAAACAAAGAAAACTTGTCACCTAAAGAATATGAGGCTTTTTAACAAAATTGCTGAATATTCTGATACTGCTAACAACAGGCTTTATGTAACAGTTATGAAAAAATTTCCGGATATCTGATTCTTCCTCTTAAAGTTTCAAGCCAAAGGCAAGTCAGTCATGAAAAGATTAATGGCTGCATAGATGTAACTGCTTGTGTTCTGGTGTTGTTGAGTAGCTGTCAAGAGGGAGTGGCTAATAGTGAACAGCAGTTGTTCAAATATTAAGAACAAGACAGCAGTTTTAATACACTGGCTACAGTACTTTAAAGAGCTAGGTATATATGTGTCAGGATGGTGGGAAAAATAATTTCCTTTTGTTCAGCATCAGCACTGATACCTCTCCTTGCAATTCTCAGTAGTGTATAAACAGCACTATGCCCTTCTTTGCCCAAGTTCACTGATCTTCAACTTGACTGAGTCAACTTGGAGCTGACCCTTAGCCAAACCCGAAGAAACTCATACAGGCCCTGATGGCCTAAGATCAAAGTGATGAACAAACAGAGCTTTTTCTGGTTTCACTTAAATCTAAAACTCGAGATGATGAAATTTACATGAAATTAAATAGACCAAATATTTTAATTAACCCCTTTGGGAACTTCAGTAAAACTTCATAGAACTTTGCAAGTAAAGACACAGAATATAAATAAGGGATGCTACCATGCTCAGGACAAAAATGTGAATTTCTCATTCCCACCAAGGATATTCATGTTAGATGGATAGTTCAAGTCTATTTATACTGTGCAAGAAAACCTGCATGTATCTGCATATACAAACCTGACTTTAACAGTGGTATTTACAGATCCCTCAAGTAACCTTTTACTATCCAAGTGATGTGATTGAGTCCAGCATGGCATCTGTGTGTAGTACAATTTGATGAATAAAGCCAATTAACATTTATGAAATCATCTATTAACTGCAACGATATGTATTTCAAATTCTCAAATGAGACTTCTGCCATTTTATGGGTATCATCAAGGACTGTCTGCATAACCAAAAAGCACAGAAAAGTAGATTAGGTGTTCCCTATATCTTCCATGTTGAGGTAAAAAAAGGATACAAGATTTTCATAGGACACCGTATCCTGGTATAGAGAACATACAATACAGAGGTTTTGAAGGGTCCACATGGTTATTTACTTATTTTCACTGGGTGAGACAGTAGTGGTAGATGGTGCTCCATTTAGGTCTAGGAAGAAGTAGTGGGAGCTCAATATGTAGCCTACTCAATGGAGAAGCACACTGCTGCTTTTCGAAATGTCTGAATAACGTCCACTCACAGGTTCCCAAAGAACAGTGAATTAATGGGGAGGAATGGCACAGCAAAGACATCCATGCTCTCCTAGATTTCAAGTAGATGGTCACTTAGGTACAACATTTCCCACTGTCACAAAGTGAATTAGCTATTTACTAAAATATTTTGATTCCCACCTTGTCTTTTTTGTCTTTAACCTAGGGTGCTACCAAGTGGAACAAAATACTTGGAATTTTGGTCTTTAATAGTCTTCCCTCTGTCCCACTGTCCAAAACACACAAATTTTAGAAAGCATATTTTTGATGCTACTGCATATTGCATACTTCACACTGCAATTCCCAAAGGAATAGGTCTCCAGCCATTTAATTTGTACCCCTTTTCTTTCTGGGACTTTTGAATTGTTCTCTTGAGATCTATATTAAGAAGGAAAACAAAATGTTTTCACACTGCATTTTAAACAATGCAACTCAGAAAATCACTGAAAATAAGTTACAATAAAATATGAGTGCATTCTTTCTCTAAGGATCTGCTCAGGAGAAAAAAGGAAGTAAGAAAGGGGGAAAAAGCCCCAGGTGGTGATTTAGCTTCACTATAAATATATAGGCTGGGTTGTAAAAATCCTTAGGACTTTGTGAAGGGAAGTATGCTGCAACTTTAGCCTGACTCCATACCTGGAATAAGTTTTTGTCTATTTATAAATTTAAAATATGAAGTGGTTTCACTGACTTTGCTTTGTGTACCTCTTATTAAAAGATGTATTTTGCGTGTTAACAGCCAAAAAATACAGCAAAATAAAAAAATGTACTTCTTCTAGCCATGAAAATTCAAATATTTGATGAGTAGAAAATGCACACCTAAGAGACTTTGTGAGGTAAAAATGAGCAATTTCTCCATATTTTTGGTTCATGTTTTATTAAAACAGGAGAACCATAAGTGCAATAGGTTACTGAGGGTTAGCTTGGATAGTCTCTGCTGCATGCTTGTTCTATGTCACAAACAGCAGAAGTGAGGTGATGGGTGTTACTACAGCGTAAACACAGCACAATGACATCTGTCACCCCAGGCACATAAAAGAGAGTACCATGTCACCAAAACCTACCATACTTTATTTATACATGTCATTTTTAATACAGCCAGGCTTTTACAAGCTATCGTTTTTCTTCATGTCCACTAAGGAGTCAAATTTTCCAACTCACAACTTGATAATATTGACATATTTCAAGTAAATTTTTAATGAAATTATTATCTAAAGCTCTCTAATGAATTTCAGGCTCAGCCTGCCCAACAGGCCTGAAGGATCAGCCATTCCTAGCTTTTTGTGTTTTATGAAGGATCACCAATTTCCAGCATTTTTGTGTTCTACTAGTAATGGCAGCGCCCCATAAATACTTGCCTCCTGTGTGAAAATAGTAATCCAAAAACTGCTTATTATGATGTTTAGGGAAGAAAGCCTCTTATGTTTTTCTAGTTACAATATTGCTGAGGCCTAAACTTGTTTTACAGAAAGGATGGAAATTGGTCTCAACACACCTGAAGAAAGTCAAAGGAATTTGCATTTGGACTAGTGGTATGGGTGAAAGTTTAAGTTTAACCTAATCCTAGATGCTAATTTTAGGAACTTTAGTGCTATTCAGACACTAAAATTCAGAGACAGATGTTTTTCAGTGTATAAAGACTCATTCCTATTCATAATGAATACCTTGATATTAATATTGCCTTCAAAGGAAAGAGGAGCTGGGTTTCAAAGAAAACTTTTACATTAGTTTACTTTAAAATACTCTGTGGAAAGATCACTTGGTGATTTAAATTGAATGTCCAAAAAAAGTAGGAGCAATACTAAAGAAAAGCTTGAATTATGTATGAAAGAAAATAGACAAAAAAATGAAAGACTACAATAAAAGAAACTAAAATTCAGTGAGAAAAGGAAAATTTAAGTATTACAGATTGATGCAATCCAAATCAGTGGAAATATGAACACACTTCTTTTCACCTAGTCCAACGTCTATTTGGGAGAGAGACAACAAAACACTGACTACCTGTATAACATTAAAGTAAAAGACGTAATTAAACTGTGTGAAACAAACCCATCAGAATCTGACTATTGGAATATTTATAGAAAGGATGAATAGCATGTGAAACCTATAATGGTATTAGATGGTTGTTCTACCTTTGTAGAGCTAATCCTGTAATGAAAATTATGTTCAATATATTTAGTAACAGGTGTTTACATATAATTTTTTTTAACAATTACATTATTTCAATTTAAGTGTCCGTAGGTTTATTTACAATTCTAGAGATAAAAGAGGTACAATACTAGAGGTAAAATTTTATCTAAAGGGAAATGAAGATTTTTTTTCTTCTGCCTGAGTCAGGCCAACTATGTGCTAGCCTTAAAACCTACAAAACAAAATAAAATATAATCCCCACCTCTCCCAGTTCACCATTGCTTTCCTCCAAGCATTGCTAAATCATTTCATTTGGGAGTTAGTTTGAGAAACCATGTGAGCTTCCTAGCAAACAAGAAGTTTAAGTTCATTGAATTTGGTAAAAGCTGCCATGCAAAATTTTGGCTTTGCTCAGCAGTGCGCCTAAGTTTCTTCCTCTTTCATTGATTTTGAATTAATGAATTAACCTAGACTCTACCATGTTAAAAACAATAACAAACAGAACAAGACAATTCCTTTAATAAGATCTTAACCATGCTTAACTGAAAACACACAAAACCAAGAAATAACATCACAGTGGATTTGGACTTGAGTTATCAACAATGTTATATATAGCACTTAAAGTGTACTAGCTGAGAACCACTTATAATTTTTGACATGAACCTTGTATATAACCAAGTCTGTCAGTTAATCCACGCAATCTTTATTCTTTTAATCTGAGCTGACTTCTCCCACTGCATAACTTCCACATCTGAGTTTATCCCACCAAAAGGAAAAAAAAACCCAAGTTTTTAAGGAAGAAACAGCAAAATTACATTTTGTTCTCAGGTGATGAATAACTGGTATCAGGACGCTAATTCTATCAGATTGTGTTCAATTATTTTATATTAGCTTAGTATCTCATTCTACTCCACTCCACAGAGCAAAAACCTGTTAGTGTCAGGAGATTATTTTCTTTAAATGTAACAAGACCAGGGAGTTATTTGGTTCATATTTAATGACAGCGGAAGAACACAATTATAGAGAAGATATTAAACAAAGACTTATACCTTCTGCAAGTCTAACAGCCATTATTGTTTTTTGTTAAGTATTTTATGCATTTTTCCTAACAGTAAACTCAGTAATATACAGCAGTTAGAGTGGTGAGTCTGTTTTAATGAAGGAACCTCCTGTTCCATTCTGAACAATTAGAGTAAATTAGTGCATTCCATTTATGTCTCTATCATAACATTTCATGGTCAGACTGTGAGATAGGAAGGAGCTGTTTGCTGTTGAGTGTGGAAACAGAATGGAAAAGAAAATGGGAAACAAATAAATGAAGCAAGTCAATGTTCCTTCCACCCTGTTACGGTTGGTATAGAATTAATTTTCCTGCACAGCAGGTACAGTGCTGTGTTTTTCATTTAGGATGACGATAATGTTGATAACACATGGCTGGTTCAGTTGCTGAGCAGTGCTTAAAATAAGTCAAGGACTTTTCAGGTTCTTATGCTGCCCTGCTGAAAAATGGGTTTGGTGGTGCCCAGGAAGGAGGGAGTGAGCACACAAAGGCAGTCGACTCCAACTGGCCACGTGGCATCATGCTCAGCACAAAAACTACAAGGAAAGCTGGCTATAGGCTGCTGCTTGGGAAGTGGCTGAGAATCTGCTGGCTGGTGGTGAACAGTTTTTTTTCACTTGCATCCCTTGTTTTTCTAGGGCTTTATTTTTCTCTTTTTTTGTTACTTTCCCTTCCATTACATTTTTTATTATTATTTTTGTCACTGTTATTTCATTTATTAAGCTGTTTTATTTTCAATCCAGGGGTTTTCTCACTTTTACCCTTTCAATTCTCTCCCCAATCTGACTGGAGGGAAGTGAGAAATTTGCTTTGAGTTACTTAATTGCTGTCTGGAGTGAAACTATGACACGCATTTCAAAGTTTCTTCTGAATGTCTGCTGCAACTGAAAATCTGCTTATTTTGTTTATTTTTATGATCCTTTAGGAAAGTGACATGAATCCAAATCTCTTATTATACATACAGAAGTGCCGTACATACATAAAAATGAAAAGAAGCTATATCAAACATTTGAAAACTTTTTACATTAAAAATGTCATTTTTTCAGCAAATAATTTCTACAATTTCTCATTAATCTGTTTGGGGGACATGTTTTTGGATAAAACAAATTTAAAAAAAAAACAAAAAAAACAAAACAAGCAAAACCCCAACCAACCAACAAAAAAAAACCCCAAAATAAAACTAACTTGTTTTACAAAGCGTGAAACAGTCTTAAGAAATGCTCTAACCAGGATTAAAATGGGATGTCAATGCATTTTGTTGTTTCCTACTGCATTGCTTTTTACTTGGAAGTGCAAGGTCTGAGTTGTTCTTTGTAATTTGTATCAATGATAGTCTTTATCTGCTATTTTTCACCTACGAAATTTCTCACATTTTTTTATTTATGCTCACTAGAGCATCAAATGGATTGATGACCCCAGCTCACATTTCAACAAGTTTAGCTGAAAGCATTATGCAGCCTTCCAAAATTTAACTAGCTAGGTACTCTTTCTCAGGCTGTATTTAAAAAGTGTGTTTTATTCATATCATTGCTACTAATAATGGATTATCTTATTCATACATCTGCTTCCCCTTAAGAGGCTATAGAGAGATAGGAAAATTGACTTTGTTTAATATGAACATTTATGTTCAGTTTGCAAAGTCCTAT
>NW_005054379.1:2404861-2440798 GCF_000277835.1 Geospiza fortis | reverse complement strand
AGGAATGCTAACAAAAAAGAGCCAGAGAACCAATTTTATGTCATTTATATCTAAATATCAAGTTTATATATTTTATGTCATTTATATCTAAATATAAGTTTTACTGCCTTGTGGCAAGCTAGTAGTTAATTAAATAACAATATTCCATAAAAAGTTCTTTAGGCTGAAGTGTATAATTGATTCTACTCTGCCTGTCTTAACCTCAAGAGACTTACTTACAAATAAGAGAATTAAAAGTCTTTGAAATTGTTCTAGGTGAATTTTATCTTTCTGAGTTTTTTAATAGTTTTTAATGCCACTTTTCAAAAAAAAAAGTGTCCACTAGCAGCTGTTAACAACAATTATGTCTGTGTGGATAATTTGTGTTCAGTTATCACATACATAATTTGCCAACAATTGTTGATAATTGTTAACAGTAAGATTCATGTAGGGGAGAATTAAAAGAAAAAAAACCCCACCAAACTAAAATATTTGAGTTTACAGTTGGTCTTTGAATTTATGAACTTTTTATTAAGAAAGGCTTGTGTGTTTTATATGATCTAAGTCTAATACAGTGCCACTAATCTGTGCAAACAAAGCCAGCGAGACATTGCATGAACAAATGCTTTCACGACAAAATACCCATTCATTGAAAATTCAGGTAGTATCTGTTTTCTCAAATGTCTTGTCTTGCTCAGGAGGACAGTGCTTTCTTAAGAAAAGAATAATGTAATTATTTTTTAAATTTTATTGATATTTTTAAAAAGATAATTGACCTGATTTAATTCACAATTGCTTGTGTAAGAATAAATATGTCTCATAAAACATTAGTAAGACCTCTGTTCAAAAATGCACATAAAACCAATTTGCCCTTTTTTCCTTCTTAAAGGTATTATTCATCCAGTCTTCATTTGAAAGAAATTATGAAAGAGAATACAGAGGATCAAAAAGAATATATCCTGACTCACATCTCCTGCAATTTACATTGAGAGCAGCACAGGGTGTAGAGGTAGAATGTAATTTTTTCTAGAAAATTGCTCTTAATAAACAGAAGCAAAAAACCAGCAATGCTTGTAATGCAGAAATATTTCCGCCATCATTAACAATTCTAGCTGTACAGAAAAGCAGACATGAGTCTTCCTATAGTTAGAAGTCTTGCACCAGCTCATTAATAAAGCAGTAACTTGTAGCCCTAAAATCACTGTGTTTGCAAGATGATAGAGTAGCTACCAACAATTACTATTCTTTCCGCACAGGAATACATTTTCCAAGGAAATACTCACTGACCTAAAACAAGCATTGTGGTGTGTGACACTGGCAACTTAGGTCAGCTGTGTCTGCACATAAGAAGACACATTACACTATGCACTCTTCAATGGAGCTAATGGCTGCAGTGTTTTCCTCTGCAGAACTTAAGAGCTTGACAAGAAAAACAAGACCCATGGAGCAGCTTCACAGACAAGAACACTATCAATTGGATATTGCCTTAAATCATTGGAAACTCGTATGTTAAGCAGATGGTACTGTGTGTGAAATAGGAATTTGCGGGATACGTGTTTGTAACTGCAATATTCTTGTCAGAAAATTCTGGCCTCTGCCAAGGATTTTCCTTCATTTTTTTCATATTCAATTTCAAAAAATAATGGAAAACAAGCTACTAGCTTAGACCTAAGGAATTTCAGAATTATTTAAGACAAGCCATATAATTTTCTATTCCCTTATTATGCAAATCACATGTAAATTTCTGAATAAATAATGGAGGGGAAAAACAAAGCTCTCTCATAAAAGAAATGAATTCTGAAATAATAATAAGTAATTAATAAGAGGATAAAAATAAGAATCCTAAGAATCACTGACCAGTCAGCCACATCTCTGCTCCTCATAAGGTGCAGTTTCTCCTGGAAGAAACTCTGATCTCCGTATGTTGAAGTGTATGGGATACTGGGAAGTGACACAACCAGCGTGACTTCACAGACCAAATTATGCCTTACTGATTCATACAGTGGCTTTCTGTGATTGAGTGACTGAATGGTGGACAAGGAAACAACTACAGTTGTCATTTACCTATAAGGCCTTTGGTACAGCCCTCCAAAACATTCCTGCCACTAAATGGGACAGGTATGGGATGGATGGATGGATGGATGGACAGAGAGATGGACGGACAGATGGATGATGGATGGATGGATGGATGGATGGATGGATGGATGGGTGTTTAACTGGGTGAAGAATTGTCTGGATGGCCACACCCACAAAGTTTTATAGTCATTGTCTCAATGTCCAGGTGGAAATCAGTGATGATTGATGCCTCTCAAGGGTCTATACTGGCAACTATGCCATAAACATCTTCCTTGATGACATAGTGGGATTGAGTACACTTTCAGGAAATTTGCAGACTACACAAACTGGATTTGATGGAGCAAAGGGATGCCATTCGGAGGGACCCAGACAGGTCTGACAGGGGAGATCTCTTGAAGTTCAACAAGGGCAAGTGCAAAGTCCTGCACCGGGGGGATGAAGGGACTGGCAGTAGCCATGCCAAGAACGATTTGGGAGTGGTGATGAATGAAAACATGGATGTCACCCACCACTCCCAGCCCAGAGAGCCAAACGTGTCCTGGGCTGCATCTAAATATGTGTGGGCAGCAGGGGAGGGAGGGGATTCTGCCCCTCTGCTGTGCTCTGGTGAGAGCCCACCTGGAACCCTGCATCCAGCTCTGGGGTCCCAGCACAGGGAGGACATGGAACTGCTAGCGCAGGTCCAGAAGAGGACCATTTAATGATCCTCCATAATCTGTGAATGACCAGAGGGCTGAAACATCTTCCTTATGAAGGAAGATGATTGAGAAGATGGAATTTTTTTGGCCTAGAGAAGAGACCACTCCTGGAGGCCTCATTGAAGCCTTCCAATACTAAAAAGGAATCTGTATGAAAGACAGACTCATTTTTTCTAAGATACTTAGGGACAGGAAGAGAGGCAAGAGTTTTAAATTGAAAGAGATTTGAGCGTATTTGAGTAGATTTAGTATAAGGAAGATATTTTTTACATGAGATCAGTAAACATTGGCACAGGTTGTCCAGAGAACTTGTGGATACCTCCATCCATGGAAGTGTTCAAACTCAGGCTGGATGAGAATTTGATCTAGTGAAGGATGTGGATCATGCAGATAAATTGGACTATATGATCTTGAAAATCGGATACTTTCCAACACAAAATAATCTTTGGTTCAGATTTCTGTTCAGAATACCTATACCTCCTTAAACTATATAAACGGAGAACTGGATTAGAGGTTGAGAGTACTTTTTTCAGCATTCTAATGTGTAATCCCAGAAAACTTGTTTCATTTAATCTCATTAAAATAAATTAAAAATTTTAAAATCTTTTCTGTCTTAACCATTATGGTCTAGTAAATTTCTTATTATTAGAGAGGAAAAAGGAAAAAAATCCTGAAGGTGAAAGCCCATTCTACCAATTTCTTACTAACACCCAGATCTATTTCATGGCCAAATATCACTGAATACTGATAATCACATTACAAATCTGAATATACAAGTAAAGTCAGATCCCTAAAGTTTTCAGACTGAAATTGTATCTGAAAGGTAAGTCTCTTTGCCCTAAGCTACACTTCACTTATTAGCAAGACAGTCTAAAATGATGCCTTGCAAAGTGACAGGAAATGGCTGAAATCTTCCTTCTTCTGATCCCCTTAGGGAAACAGCCACCTTGGCTGCCATACAGAGTTACTGGAATTGCACAGCAGTGCTGCAAAGAAATCGCTTGTGCTTGCATGCACAGACCTGAGATCCTCAGGCCAAAATATCCTTCTACACCTCTGCCCTGGCTCTCACAAGGTGCTCCTGCTTGTTGAGCTGCTCAGTTTTTGAACAGAGCTACTGAGCACCCTATAAGGCTGGTGTAACAGCTAAATATTTCAGTATGGCCGACCCACTTATTCAGATCTCCCTGCCTGAGAGATTGTATCCTGGTTGTAGAAGCAAAGATCCTGCTCCATTTCACTTTCCTGTTTGGTTGTTCAATCTAGATACAAATTATACTTAATACATTCCAGGAATAACCAGTTCCAGAAATTTTCCCTTCTGTGAAAATATTCCCTTTTCTGTGAAAATATTCCCTTTGGAACTCCCATATTTATTCCAGGACATTTCTTTGTTTGTCCCCTTTTTTCTGAGGAAGTGCTTATTTATTCCTATTGACATTGTCTTTAGAAATCAAAGTCTCACACATTCCTGCAAATGTCTTTTTGTCAAGTGAAAGAGATGCAGTCTTCATGTGGAAGCCCAGTACATTTGATCAATTTATAGCAACTGCTTCCTTTTTAAGATTAATAGCCAGAATTTAATGTATACCTAATTTTTGGAGCATTATAGTTATTATTTTTTCCTACTTTTTTTACACATATTAATAACAATAAACACCTGAGAAAGGGAACATAATAATTCTCCCTTTGAAAGGCTACAATAGGAGATAAGACATGTTTTTATCCAGGCTAACTAATACATGTTAATTACTTGAACAAACCAAACATACAAACAAATAAACAAACAAAAGGAGAAAGCTCATTTCATCTGGCTGTCATAAAAATTTGCTCACAAAAAGAGACAGTAATTGGGAATTTTTTGGCCTATTTCTAATAAAATACTTCAGTGATACAGATGTATTATGAGCTCAGTTTTGGTTTCACCAAATGGTGCCATCAGGTACAAATTAAATAATGTCAAAGAAGTTGTAATATGTGTCCTCTTTTCAACTGTAAATGCTGTTTTCTATGTTTACAGGCTTCAGCAGTTTTAGTTTTAGAACTATATATGCTCAAAACAATGCATTTTTCTAGAAATTAATTTTTTAAGATATAATCTATTTAGTTTGGCTTAAACTTGTTGAATAATTCTTTCTGTCTTTCTTTCTGAAAGCTTTAAAAACTTTTAAAACTTTCATTTGGAGACTTTTAGTGTTTACTTTTATTTTTGTGCTGCCATAAAAGGAATTAATGTGACACCTCCAGGATGGTTTTATGGTGGGACATAAAAAAAACCAAAATCGCATAAATTATTTAGCTAACCCTACTCACAAAAGAATGAATTCCTATTGTAAAAAAAAGAAAGTTTCTCCAAAATTGGTGCTTCAAAGTTCTTAATGAATCTCTGCCTTTACTCATGCTCTGTCCATCCACACAGCACTTAAGACAATAGGCAAAAAAAACCCCAAAACAAACCAAAAAACAATGTTTAAGGTCTATCTACATAATTGGTCCTGTCTGCAGATTTTATTACACTTTCCAGACATAAAAAAGGACATCACACAGTCTATAGTGGTAACATAATTTAAACTACAGGTTTGGCAATTGTGTTATAGTATTCCTAAATATTTAAACAAAATAATGCTTTAATGAAGGTTGAAGACCAAGGAATAAAAACCTTCTATTATTACCTGGGAGAAGAAGGGAAGCAAAATTACTGCAAAGAGAAGTTAGTCCTTTGTACCACTTACAGAACTGTGCAGAACTGTCTCATGGAGTTCAGCAGACGTTCCCTAGTTAGACAGAAATGTCAGTGATACCTAAATAAAGACTTACCTCAAAATACTTTCAGATTCACTTGAATTTTTGAAAGGTCTCTTTTGAATGTTTTTGTTTACCATTTAGATAAATACATGCCATAAGAGTTTATTGTAGTAAATATTCTTTAAAATGTGTGTGTCAGGGACAGAAGAATAGCTGGAAAATATACAAAAGAAGGAGTGGGGTTTTTTTCCCCCCGAGGATTGTAATTTCAAAACATAATAAGTTCTTTATTACTTTTCATATTTGCAGAAATTATAGTTCATGTGGGACTAAAAGGATTAAAGCTCTGTAGGATTCCATATCCTCTGTGGTGTTTCCCATCACCAAATAGGACACAGTTAGAAGACTCATAAAAGCACTACACTTGTCTAGTCCTCTGTGTCCTTTAAAGGCTACAAAAATGTAAAACTTCTGCTTCTCAGAGTCTTGATTTCAACTGAAAATAAATTAATGAGATGCAATAATGTAATCAGACACATTTTACCAAACTACCCAGGTAATTTTGTGTTGTCTTTTTTTTTAACATTTTTATTGTATGTACTTGAGATCTGAGAACCATCTCACTAGAAAGGATAAATTATTCAAAAACATTAAATATATTCAAAAGTTCAATGTGCTTACTTTGAAAGACCTCAGTAAAAGAGTGTCCTTAAAGGCAAAATTATCTAAGTACTTTCCAACATGTATTAATTCAAAATTAATTTCTCTGCTAAATACTTATTTCAGAAATCACAATTTTTTCCTTCTCATAGCATTTGTTCTTATTGAGTATGCTGAATGTACCACAATGTTAATTTGAGAGTGGAGATAAAAATCCCAGCATTTTAACCAGAAATATATCATTAGAAGATTATGTAAGATAAGTATGATACTTTAATTGAAGGAGAACACTAGGCATTGTAGTAAAGAGAGAACTTATACTAATGGCAGCTTAACTATTTATATGAATTTTCCTCTGAAGCATTTAGCTTTTACCTTTATGCAGCAGCCTCCAGATAAATACAGCATTTTGGAAACAAAACCCTCATCTGGTTGAAAAGGAAAAATTCTTCCTTTGATCAGTGAAATGGCACTTATGATTTTCCTTTTCAGTCTTTAGGCAAGACTCACACCTGTCTCTATGGGCAGTTGTTTTTTAGAACTGGTTCTCCCATTTGGCTGTCACTCGTTTGCTTACAGGTACAAACCCAACCTTTCATGTGAATATCCAAAGTGAGTTGGGCAGGAGCACAAGTGCAAGGCAATGCAATTCCTCCAGTCAGACTCCAAATGGGCGGACCCAGCTCCATGGCAGAGTCCTTCAGAGGACCTCAACATTATTCACAGCTGCTTTGAAATTAAGCTGATACATTCATTGCTGAAGACAGGAAAAAAACCAATGCCTCAGAGCTTGCAGTATCCAATGCTGGTCTCAGCCACTCTCAAAGCAATCTTGGTTATGTTCAAGGGTTCATATAATGCTGGAGTGACAGCGTTGAAATTCTTGTTATTTATGTAACTGAAGGGGAAGAAATGAGAGGCAGAACGTGACAGCCTTCACAGTATTTCACTGACAGACAGACTACTATCTGAAATTGTCTGTGCACTGAGGGAGAAATGAACTTAAGGCAAAAACTGGAATTCAAACAACAGGGGAACAGCCCAGAACCTGGTCAGTTCATAAAGGAAGAAAAACCTTTTCTGACTACCAAAACCTGTGTTTTATTTAAGTGAACTAGAATCTCCAATCCACTGCCACAGTAAATCTTCTAACCTTCAATTACTATTTTACTTAAAAGTGAGTGAGCTGGCTTCTTAGCGACCCAGAAAATGTGTCTTTTTCCACAGGATGCAGTTCTGCTAGCCATTATCTATCTACCTGCTGCTACACACAAAATATACATTTTGCTAACAACAGCAGAAGTAATTATATTTTTGTTTCTGCACATTGCATATCATCTTTGTAAAATGAATTCCCATAAACATGCTTAGTAGAACTGAGGAGCTCTATAAGATGGTAAAATGAAGCTAGAATATTATCACACCACATAATTTACACCTTAAAAAGTGTAAGCTCTTCACATCCAAAGTATGAAGTAGCCTTCACAGCTGTACAGTTTAAGTAATGTGAAGGAATTTTGCACAGTTAGAATCAGTGTCTTAATGCTAGTGGATCAGGGGCATTAATCAGAATGGTGTCCATTCAAAGTTATTTTTTCCTCTGAGAAATTTACTTTTCTCTTCAGGTTCTCTTCAGGTTCATCAACCTGTCATCTTTGGCAATTTTGCCAAAATTGACTTTCACTAGAACCCCACTGGGCATTTCTTTTATACTATAACTTAATTCCACATTTCCTCTATATCTTATCTTATGTCTATTGTCTCCGTTTAAAAATTTGGATCACTTTCACCTTCACTGACATAATTTTAGAATGCTATGCAGCTTTTTTAGCCTGGGCACATACATGTGTTGAAAGTATTTTTTTTCCCCAGGGTTATCCAAGTATAAAAAATATGATCTCACTACCTTCTGAGGCTTTAATTAATTATTTGATTTTTTTTCCTGCTCTGCATCATGTTATTGAATTGCACAAATGCATGATTTTTCACAAGGCCACATAGCAATAGGACAAGAGGTAATGTCATATCGTCATTAACCTGAAAGAAGGAAAGTTTAGATTTGATCTTAGGAAGAAATCCTTTACTGTAAGGTTAGTAAAAGACTGGAAAAGTTTGCTCGAAATTGTGGATGCCTCATGCCTGGAATTGTTCAGGGTCAGGTTGGATGGGGTTTTGAGCAACCTGATCCTGCTCATGGGACTGGAACTAGAGGGTCTTTAAAATCCTTTCCAACCAAAATTATTCAATTCTGATTCAATGCTGGTTCTCTGATTATAGTGTGTGTTATGGGTCCAGTTGATACTTCAAACACTACAGATTCCTTGAATTTTTTTATTAAAGTTATAAATGCCACAGTTCTGTTTTTATCAAAAGCAGCCCTACTTCATGAGGAGTCAACTGCCCAGTTATGAAGAGCTACTTTCCTTTAAAGGGTGGTTCATGAAAAAGTGGGAAAGTGGGACACTGTAAATAGCATAAAGTGGCTAGACAGATAAATCTGAATGTGATCAATTGTGATATTTTGAGACGCAATGAGGAAACTCCATCATAAAAAATAAATCCTTCCTAAAAAATAAGAGAGGTTTTCAAACTAAAGGGGGCAAAGGAAGCAACAGAAAAATCAGGCAGTGCATAAGATAAGCACAGTTTTAGAAGCGCTGACCATACCCGTAACTGCAGTGTCTCAATATGTCATTACTACTAGGAAGTCTGGTTGCGACAGAATTGAGTCATCTGACTCATCTTAAATTATGGTTCTGAAAGAAAACATTACATTCAAATGCCATAATTAATAAAAACATAGAACCAAATATTTGAAAGTATGCTGTGAGCTGTTAGGAGACACATAGGCTTAAGATGTTTGAATGGTTTTAGGATGTGTGTCCTTAATTTCCTTCACTATATACCATTTTATGTCTACTAGGGTCTTTTGCATGAAAATAAATAGGTTTGGTGCATTTAGTTTAAGTTTGATTTTGGTTTTGGTAGGCTTTTATTTGGTTTTGGGGGTTGCTTGTTTGTTTGTGGTTTTTGTTTTTTTGTTTTGTTTGTTTGTTTGGGTTGGGTTTTTTTACTTTTTATATAATTTAGGTAGCTATTAGCTTTCTATGGATATTGTAAATACTGATTTTTAAAGTAGGGACAATATAGCTGTGACTTTTTTTCTCTCTCTTCATAACATTTGTTAAATTATTACTGATTTGATATCACAGTTTAGGCGATCCTAATATTTAGTGACTGAAATTAATAGATGTATTTTTGGTTCCTGGATACCAGGTGAATGATATTACTGCATGAAACAAGCTTCTCCTGAATTTTGATATCTGATATTTTTTTTAGGTAGAGCAAAATCAAAGTCATAGTATATGGATATGTCATAGTAACAAAAAATAATAAACACCTTCACTCTGAAAATGTTCAAATGAATAAATGTGGCAACTTCTATAAAGTCTTTCATCAAAAATATTTCAAAATATTTCTTCCATGAACTTCAGTATAGAGTCAGCATAATTTCCAAAACATAACTTCTTGTAAATTAATATAACTTCAGAGATAACACGATTTAGATTAGTTTAGGATATGACCTTTAATTTCCATGACAAATTTGACTTTAATGAAAATGGGAAATTTTCATATATGCATGAATACTGCAGAAATAGCCTGCTTAGTCCCATAATGATGAGTCTTAGATTCTGAAAGGCATCACTGTTGTAATCACAGATCACTATTGTAATCACAGAATCATAGAAAGACTTAACTTGGAAGGGTCCTTAAAGGCTGTCCCATTCCAAAATCCCAGTCCTCATAGGAAAGCTAAAATAACACAGTTCTTGGTTTAGTCCCTTTTCTCTATCCACCCCATCTTCCAGGTGAACTGTTATGTCCAACAGAGGCACTGATCTCCTAGGCTAACATGACATCAAGAGATTGAAATGGTAACTGCTTTCTGGTTAGTGTAAATGACAATTTTCAGAGTGAATACTTTTAAATAAATTGTATGATAGCTCTCCTTTCATTGTAATCTTTAAATTTAATCTGTTCTGATTTTGTGCCATTGTTTACAAATTATTTTTTCCCATTAGAGCACCAAATTTTGTACAGAAATGATTACAGACAGGTTTCATTTGAAACTCAAATTTGCAGAAGTAGAAACAGCTTAACGTGTGGAAAAAAAAAGAATTTTGCACCGATATCTTCTGCATACTTACTAGACGGAATTCAAATAATTGCTTTCAAGCAGTGTCAGCATGCTTCAGAGACAAAACAGGAACTCTACCTAAATAAATTAACAAATGCAAGAGTAGTCTTGAAAAAATCTTTATGACCCTCTCTGAAATTTGAAGATACTTTTTTTCTTAGCCTTCTATTTAAATATAAAGAAAGGAAGATGATGCTCCTTTGCCTCCAAATTTTCATTAAAATGCTTATATTTTACTGAGACTATCTATTTTTTATTATTCCACATTCACTCCTCATCCTTCATGATTTTAAGCATAAGAATATGATGACATTAGAATTTTCTATTCTAATATTTACAGGGACAACACTTCCAAAGGACTTTTGCAGAAAATACCATTTTCTACATTTTGAATACCCTTAACTCCTTTTCCATGTTCCAGAGAGGCCAAGAACTGTGCTTTTTCACCTGTCTCCTTAAGTGCTTTCTCAAGACATGTCACATTACATTACTTGGAAGTTCTACTGACCTACGGCCATTCTCATTCTCATGCCTGGGTCACCTGTTCTTCCTTGCACACTAAAGGGATTTTTACTGGATTTGAGGCAAGGCTTGCCCAGGGAGCTCGCAGAGCTCCTCACTGTCTCTCACTTGATTGTAGCTTTTCAGCATCCTGAGCTCTTGGATTTTCAGGCCTGAGGTCTCACGTTATTAAACATTCCCTGTCAAAAAGTCCACTGTATGTGACTAAAATGAGGCAGAAGGCAGTCGCCTCCATGATTTGACTTAAAGGTGTAGTGCATCTGATTTTGTAGTCTAAAGATGATTTAATTCATAGTGATGTAGTAAACAAGGATGAAATAAAGCCCTGAAAGCTTGTTTTTCAATACTGACACTTAATGTTCATTCCAAAAGCTTCTATACAATCCCTAGTGGTACTGAAAATATTTTACCAGAAACCAAAGCTACATTAAAAATAGAAATTATGTAAAAGAATGTAAGGCGTCAAACTGTGATCAACTATATAGTTATTAAAAATATGTACTTCAGTGGGCTGTTACATAGCTGATTTTTTTTATCACAGAGCCATAGAGTGGCCTAGGTTAAATGGGACTTTTAAGATTATCAAGGTTATGGTTTGGTTTGGCTTGGCTTTTGCCAGTCAGGAACTGAAGACCACTTTGAGCATGCAAATTCTTCTTCCAAAGTCAGAATAAACCAACTGACTTGGTTCAGTTTTGGAGAGTTACATATATTATCTTGCTGATTTATCCTTTTACCTTTTCCTTTAGCTCTGGCGTAACCCTTGTATTGACAGAAATAGTATACAAATTCTGATTAATGAAATTCAACACATTATTTTTCTGCACTGAGCTCTCATTTCAAAATTCCATACCAAAGATTGGGCTGCAATGATAAAAATGCAAACCACAATGATTTAAGGATGCACAGTAGGATTGTGAGTGAGGCATGAAGGAAAGTCAGGGAGGATTGAATTAATTGTTTCAACCAAGATACACGATCTAAAATTATATTTCTTTCTTAAGTCAGAAAATGGAAGCATATTGACATTGTTACTAAGAGTTGACAACAGATCTTCTAGCATTTCTTAATATGTCTTTATGTTCTGCCAAACACAGGAAGTGTCTTCAGAGTAGTTGAATAACAAAGCTTTCCTACATTTCTAGGCCTAAAGAAAACATCTTTTTATTTGTGGATTGTAACTTTACTTTTTCCAGCAAATTGCTTCTTTAGGATTTTTTTCATCTCTGCTTGACTTTTCTAAAACAAAGAGTACTGGGGTTAAGTTTCTATTTCCTAACCAGCAATTTTAGTACCCTGCAAATGTAGACATCACTTAATGTTTGAAGAAACCAGGGAAGAAACTGGAACGTCTTCACTGGATAAACCACGTCTCTCCAAAGAAAGGTCTTGTTTACTCTATTTAAACAGTTTTAAACATCTGTTGATTATATTGGAATGTGGATGCCTAAAGCCCATGGTCTAAAGCATATTTCTGACTTTCATCTGAAAAATCAAGACTCAGTAAACTTAAGGACTCCACATAAATCCAAACACTTATTTAAAGTCCAACTGTAACTTGGACTACAACTCCCTGTACAACTCAAAGTATGCAGGTGACTGCATATATAACAGCACAAGATTATACCCAAAGAAAACTGAAATGGATTGTTTTAATCTATTCTAGCAGTTTCAAGAATCAGCAGGTCTTGCATCTCCAGCGTAAGCAAAGATGTCTATAAGTGACTTTTTGGGTGTGCATTTTGAATTTAGAAGAAGCCTGAATTTCATGAAGGAAATGGTCAGAATTTAGTGAATATCAGACCCCTTCTGGCTGTAAAATCTGACTGTCTGAAGTCACCTGCTACTTTTGAAGGTACTAGATTGAATTGTTAGAGATTATTTGAGCATGTGGATTAAAATAAGTGTTTTAAACCTGACGGAATTTACACTCTTTTATTCACATAAGAGCACATATGTATTTCTAGTAATTTCAGCACAGCTATTCCAAGTTTTCTTTACAGTTGAAGGATATCAACTTCCGGTCTCAAAAGCAAAGCATTATGATAACCTTTGCTTCTTTTCAGGCATGCAGATCTTGTAACACTGAGAACTGTGAGAAACCTTAACTAGTTTTATTACCCAATTCTTGGATAAGTACTTTTAATAACCTAGATTTGTAGGTTAAAGGGCAGGAAAAAAATTACAATCATCCAGAACCTTTTGTGTTCTGCTCTAGGAGTGTTCCAGAGCTACATATTTTCCTCAATATATAGACACTAATCCACCAAAATCAGAGCATTTACTCAAGAAATGTAGAAATTTAGAGTATTAGAAATATGAGTCAATATAGAAGATTTTGGAACTGATAGTAAATTATTTTTATGCAAGTACTGCACTGATGCAAAATTTAGCTACATCTGGTAGTATTAAAATTATCTGTCACACTGGTAGGCTGAAATTGAGGGTTGGAAGGAAAAATCAGTTCTTAGAGCAGTGTTGGCCTATGGAAAGAAACTAAGTTAATCTGCCTGCAAAATCCCACCATCAACAACAGCCATAGCTATATAACACCACATCTCATCTAGTTTAATTTGAAATGTCCCGGGGACAAAAATATATAATATTTACACACATGAAAAATTTCAGTTTATCAAATTGTTTTCTTTTCTCTTTTGAAAAGAAATAATATGCATGTATGAAATAACTTCCCCCCCCCTTTCTTTTTTTCTGAAATGATAAGAGTCATTAAACCTATTGGTATATAATGCTTTACAGCAGCATTTAGTATAATCTAGATCAGTAAAGACAGAAACATTCTTGAGATGCCTAAAACCTACTCAGGGAGGTTTCTAACATCAAATGGAAAGTATAGAGAAAACTTTCACAGCCTCATTTTATGGAAATTCACAGATGTTATGCACTGTGCATGCCAAATTCACCACAAGAATGTTAGGAAAACAAGTTGAATAGGCAGTAATGAATCTTTTCAGAGGGATGAAAACAAAAGGCAGAATGAAAGACAATTTACTTCCAATAGTTCCTCAAACCTTTTTAAAAATAGAATTTCAAATTACAACTCTGAACCTACCCTTTTGTTTGATTAAAAACATCTCATTACCCCATACAAGCTCATCATCATAAAGATATATTAGTCTATTCTTACTGACAGTGACTTGTTGTTAACTCCAAATTGAATATTGGTGTTTTACTATTGAAATGCCAATACCAAAAATTGCACATAAGTCATTAGAATCAATGGCACCTTCAGATTTAATTACACATACAGTCAAAGGAAGACCAGTAAGTCAGAGGTGGTTATTATGCATAAAAAGTCATAATACTAGTTTGGAAAAAAATAAATGCTCTTTGCCAAATAGTTTTTAAAACATTGTATTATTTTTTTGTGATTTCTATCTTACAAAAGCTACAAAATTATCATATGCAATGCAGAAAGAGCACCTTAAGCCTGCTGCTATGTCACCTACAGATGCTTTGGAAATTCTACTTATGGTTTTCACTTTCAGTTCTTTTGCTGTAATTCATCCAAATATATCCCAATTCTGCAAGTGTTTAAGTACATTCTTAAATTTCCATTAAACACAATGAAACATAATCATGGAAATTGTGATTAAACCCATGCAAAATTATAGCTTTAGCCATCAGACTTCTGACTGCTAGTGTTTTTCCCTTTTCTGCTGGCTCTGCAAACTCAAGATAGAAGAAACCTACGTACAACATGGCATCTAGGGAATTGCACCAGGAACACTTTGAAATGTACCCACTGTTTTTTTTTTTTTGTTTGTTTGTTTGGTTTTTTTTCACAAATCTGATTTTAAAATGAGTAATTATCTGCATGGAAAATCATTGTGTCTGGGCTTTTCCTAAAAACTGGAAATTTTCTGCCATTTCTAGTATTTAAAAGAGACTAGCCAGACACCTTCTTTTTTTTTTTTTTAGTGTTTTCCATCCTCAGAAGGAGCCCTGAAAGAAATGCTACTACTTTTCTTTTATAATCACCACTCACCATTTCATAGGAAGTTTCACTCAAGCAAAGGCTAAGTAATTTTTCTTTCCTCTGCCTTCTTAAGAAATTCAACATATTAAAATGCCCAGCCTTGGGGATCAGTTTGTTAACCAAATGCTGAAGAGTAGGATACCCACTCCCTTGTTCCAAGTTCTGGGAAAGATGCTGATTTTGTTTTTCAAAATGCTCAATTTTCCACCTTGAACATACAAGCGCTCCTAGTGGCACTTCTGTCAAGAGGGGTAATTCTTTTCCCCAGCACAAATTTGGAGTGGCTGTTGCATAGCTTGCTGTTGAATTCTTTACCACATATAAGCAGACATATTTTGAAAACTTTGTTTCACCATATCTAAAGTAGCAAAAATGGCCATTTCAATGGCAAAAAGACTAGAGAAGAAAGTTCTTTCCTAACAACAATTAAGACAACTTCAAAGATAAAATTCAGGAGTGGGGGAAGAAAAGTGTCAAAGCAAACAGCAACAAAACCTGAGGGAGATATCTAGGTTAATATTTCCTTGGTAACATATTTTTTCTGGGAGAAACAGCAGCCTTCCACAGTAATTAATTACAATAAAATCATGATAACAAAATAAGCCAGCTTCCCTGAGGTATTCTGGACTCTAGAAAACTAGATTTTCCAAATATAGAATATAATTACCTTTCAGATATCATTATTAAAAGCTATGTTTAAGAGCAGGAATAAGAATCTCTTAAAACTATATAGCAATGAAAATTGCAAACATAGGCCAGGGATCTCAAGAATTACCTTCAGTCTTCCTTCTAATAAAGTCTCGAATAAACACGACATTCCCAATAAACACAGAATACAGAAAATACATATTGACATAATGAATGCATTCACATTAATCTAGATTTTTTTTTCACTCGGATTGATGGAAATATAGTAGAAATAACCCAGAAATTCAAAAATTACTTAGATCTTGCCATTCTTTTCTTTTCTTCCTGAGAGTGAGGTTTATTTGTTAATAAATCCAAAGGAACTAAATGCATTTATTTAAAGTTGCAAGAGGATTCTAGTAGAATTCACTGCTAAAAGTGTAGATTAAACACTAAGCAAGGTTATTTTCTTTAAAACCTAGAGGTACTATAAGATCATTTAGACATTTAAAATTTTCATAGCATACAATTACAGTCAATTAAAATGGAATGTTTACCTTGCAAACCAGGTTCCATAGATACAAGCAGGAAAGACAAAAGAGTTTTCTGCCAAGTTTTCCAGCTCCACAGCTCACTTACTAGATTAAAAAAAAAAAAAAAAGAAAAGAAAATTTATTTAGTCATCAGTTGTACAGAGATTTTTGAAATGGTGATGCTCTCAAAGAAAATGCCTTGAGACATTTTAAAATTATATTTAGCTCCTGTCTGAAAAGGAATAGAAAAAAATTTCAGAACCATAAATGTGTCTGCTAAGGTAAATAGGGTTAGAGGCGATTGAAACTTCCTAATAACACCAAAAAATGGTGTGCTTTCATTGGCACTCAAGGGGAGCAGGCAACTGTGCAGCCTAGGGTAGGATAGAGAGACATTTACTGGAGGATCGGAAGGTGAAACTGACAAAGCATTAAACCTAAATAGAGACAAAGAGGAAAAAATCACATCAACAGTAGGATTAACTGTTTTTCTCTGCTGATGATAGAACTTGGCACCTCCACAGATTTCTCCATCCATGTCCTCAACAGTAAGAAAGGAGAGTTTTAGAATGTCTTGCCATATTGAATTAAAATTTGAATTTTCCATTTATTTTAACAGGACAGATGAAGAAACACCTGCCTTACACAGTGAAGGTTGAGGAGTTAAGAAAACTTAATCACATATGTGTCAGGACCAGAACATGCCGGAAAGAACCACAGATTGTTTGATAAGGCAGAACTATAATGATACGAAAGACCAACAAAGACTGCACTATTTCAAAATTAATGTGAAAAATGCCATAAACTCTTTTGATCAACATGTCTCACACAAGCTTTTCAGAAAAACCAACTAAAATAATAAAATTATTTCTCTTCTTCCATATACAAATTACTTCTCCAAGACCTTTCCCAATACCTGAAAAAAGTTATCCGCATGTCTACGTAAAACATAATGTGATCTATTTGAGATTATTCTGTGAAATGAAAAACATCATATAAAAAAGAAATAAGAATATTATTTAAAATTATTTATATTCTTAGGATATAATAAAAATATACAGAAAAGATTAGATATCACAAGTAAAGGCAAACTTCATGATGAAATATGCTTTATCTAAATCTCATTCAACTCGTTTGTTATGTGGTATACAAATATATGAGCCAGTTCAATGATTTTATATTATAGTTTGTGGTTTATAATGGGCGAGGTAAATGGACTAATAGCTGAACTGCAGAGTACATCTGCAACATAAAGAATTTATGCAATTTGCAGAAGCAGTCTTGAAAGACAGCAATGAACTGTGAGCACTCCAGGGTCTGGTATTGTCTCCACTAAACACAAATATTTCCATAGAGAAGAAGCTGGGTTTCATATTCACCAAAGCTGTAGATTTGGCATTATATTTGCATCAATTCTCTAATATCTCTGTAAGACATAATTTCAAGACAAAACAGAAAATTTATTTAAGCTCACAGCAATATTTTTTCCAGGTTTTCTCTTCCTAGAGAACTGTAACTATTTATTGATTTTGCATTTTTTTCTCTTTGAATTCTTTTCAGAATTAACATACAATTTAATGGAATTGGAAGGGAAAAACCGCAAAAAATTAAATACTTAAAAAAACCACCAAAAAAAGTAAAAAAAAAAAAAGAAAAAAAAAGAGAAAAGTTCAAAAGTTCCACAAATAAGACAATTCATCATGACTCTATGTTTTTTTCATTTTGTTTATGCTGAAGCCAAAGGGAAATAATTATTATAGTTGTTGTTTCCCTTCACCTTTGGTTGGACACTCAACAAACCTAAAACAAGGGTGAGCATTTTGGAGTCTGAGAGAATTAAACTCTGAACACTGCATTATATTCTAACTAACCTTCAAAGGATATTTAGATATCAGATCTAAACAGGAAGAAACAAATGCTCAGGAAGTTCCACCTGAATATGAGGAAGACCGTCTTTCCTTTGTGTGTGACTGACCACTGGAACAGATGGTCCAGAGAGGGTGTGGAGTCTCTCTCACCTGAAATATTAAAAAACTGTCTAGATGAAATCCTGTGACATGTGCTTTTGGATGACCCTGTTGAACAGGGACATTGGACCACATGACCTGCTGGACCAGATGGCCCTTCCACCTTGAACCATTCCAGATTCTATGATTTCTCTCCTCACCAAAATGTAGCAGCGAAATGGAGTATCAACATGAAAAACTCCTCCATTAGAGAAGGTCAAGGGTCAAACTGCTGATAACCCAAATGTTGATAACATCTCCATCTCATTACTTCATTATTTCTAAACGTAAAACTCAAGTGGTAGGAGAGGACTAGAGGGTTGTTATTAAGGCCCTAGTGGGAATTCAACAATATCAATACAAGAGGCTATCAGAGAAGTTAAATTTTTCTGCAGCAAGAAATATCTTCTTCAGAGATAAGTGATTGCCTGACAGGTGAGACACAAAGGAACAAATCAGTTTTCCCAGCTACAGGGTAACACCAGTATCTCACCTTAAAACAAGCTGCCCCTGGCCCCAGGCTGCTCTTTAGGTTGTACAGAGCTGATGCTGGGGAAACACACAAGCTTACTAACCAGCTGTGGAAATGGAAGAGGATAGTCAGTGCCAGTGCATGTACACATGGGGAAAAATGGGCAATCACACTGGAAAAAAGTATTGTGTGCCCCTCAGATATAAGATCTGTGAGTTCTAGAGAGCTGCTTTATGAGGGCATTAGCTTAGTTGTCAAGAAAAATCTTAAAGGTATGTATTATTGTGAATGGAAGAGATAAAAAATAGAAAATACTTATAGACAAATAAGAGGGAAGGGCTACTGCAATTTTCTACAAAATCTTTAGTGGTACTAAAAAGCCAGATGGTGTTTTATAATACCTATCTGAATAAAAATAAAAATCCAAAATAAATTAAAATATGCATTTCATTCATAGACTGTACATAGAAAATGCAGAACGTTTTGCCCCAAATGCTGATTATCCCAGATTTTTGAAGGAAAAATTATGTGCAAGAGTTCCCCTCCAGTAACTCTGGAATATTTTACCTAACTTTGTCTATTGCAACAACACATATGCAGCCTTAATTATGTTGCTTTACGGAATAGAAAAACTGTCACTAAAATCACAAATGAAAATTTAACAATATCAAAATCAGCAGTTATCAAAACTAGAAGTCACTAAACCATGCTACAGAGAGACAGCCTGGAAATATTAAAGATTTCATTGGATTTTTTGAGCCACATGCCAAACATGTGAAATGTACTAAGACAGTCTTGTCCTAAGATCAGACAATAAACATGAGCATCATGAAAATTAGTCATGTGATCTACATTGACCTACACTGAAAAAATTAAATGCCACAGAGCTAAATGTTGAAACATAACCAAAAAGTGACTGCTTAAACTGCAGAAAAATAAACACATCAGATTTACAGAAGGATGAGCTACACCAGAAGAAAGAAGATCACCCAGAGCTGTATCTTGAAAATATAATGAACTAATTTTATATATAAATGAAAGTATGAAAAAAAATTCTTTATACAGAAGAAGGGTAAGGGTACTGGCCATATTTTTCTTTGGATTAAATCACAGTTCAGGATTTTTTTACAGAAGGAGCTGTTACCTACCATACATGGAGGAAATGAATATCTTCTTTTTTAATCTGTCATATTTCAAAATATTACCTTATAAAGTATGTTTCCTTTCAAGCCTTAATGATTTGAAGATAAAAAAATCACATAAGCTTAAGGCAGGAATAGATTTGTTTTTTGGTGTTTTTTTTTCCTTTCTTTCCTTTTTTTTGGGTTTTTGGCTTGGTTTGGTTTGTAGTTTTTTTGTTGTTTTCTTTTCATTTTTAATTCAATGCATGTTTTAGATTTCTTACAGTACATACATATTAAGCTTAGAGACAGTTTTCTTTGAAATATAAATAACTAGCTAATAAAAAAAGTAAATCATGTGGGACAAAGATATCACACTTTCTCTGAAAGCAAAATCTCCAAGACTTGGTATTGAAGAAGTTAATTAAGAATATCTGCTGCATACCAAGGTCTTCAGACAAGACCTTCAAGAATCAGCATTAGGAATAGATAGCAAAACTCTTCAGAACATTGCTTCTTTCAGTACAGTTAGTAAGTTGTGCCAGACCACTGTAACCTACAGGCGCCTGTATATTCTCCTGTCTCCATTCCATGCTCCCCAGCTACAAGGATTTCCAGAGAGACACGAAGGAAGTATAGCTTTGTGAGGGCAGATATTACACTGAAATATCCACAGCTTCCTATCTGGAGTTAAAGGGCATACTATACTCTCTGGATATGTAGTTGAACTGTAGCATCCTAAACAAGAAAATACTGGTAATAACAAAATCAGATCTTAAAGTTGACATAGCTGAAGTATTGAGTTTAAATTGCAGAAAAAAAGATCAAATATCAATGAAAAATCCTAAAGATGCTTTTCCACTGAAAAAAAGTGTCTATGGGAGTTGTGGAACCTCCAATATTTCCGTCATTGTGAAGCATTGGTAAATATCTATCAGAAATTACACATATACAGCCAGAAGGCATCACTGGGGGAGGGCAATGGGTAATAGGCTCTTGAGAACCCATCCAACTCATCTTCAATGATATTTTCAATAATTTCTAATATTTAAACAATACAAACTGGATATACTTTTTGGTTCATATTTAAGCATCTCACCTAAAATATGCATCCCTCATCACTTTATTTCAGGTATCAGAAGAGATCAAAAGGGAACAAAGGCAATAATTTTAGCTTCAAAATCAAGATAAAACTGGAAAAAAGTCAACATTTTCCTTTTTAAATATCCTCAAGATTCGTATCATCATCAATTATTACAGTTCCTATTCTAATGATTATGCATGAGATTTTTGAAAACTAATCAATTTTAGATTTTTGAAGCCAAATTATTATCTTATTTCCTTTCCACAAAGCCCATATAAATTTATTGATGCTTTTGTTCAAAGTCAAAATATGGATGCATTCTGCAACAAAATAATTAACTTATGTTAATAGCTTCATTTTTCATCATCATATAACCTTCAGTTTCAATGAATGCTTACTAAATCTAATATTTAATTACTATTACAGACAAAAATGATGTAAAGAAGCTTGTGGCCTCTGTAAAATCATTACTTACAAACATTTATTTTCTATGATTTTAGAAATTTGGTAGTTTTCCTATGAAAGTCACTATGTTTGGTCACTATTAAATGTTGCAAACAAAATTCAAAATTATCAAGAAAGCAAAAAGCCTTCACTACAGGATAAACTTCACAGTGTCACCTGAAAAAATCATAATCATTTGACTCTCTCCTTTCAGTGCTTGTTCTCTTTACCATCAAGAGCATTCCTCTATAAATACAATAAAAGTGTTTGGTTCCTGTCCCTACCTCTAGAGATTTCCTCAGGTTTACAGCCACCTGTCAAAATCAACTTAACATGTATCTTGAAAACCAGAGTGCAGTTTTGTTAATGTCTCATCAATATATATGTACGATCGTTAGGTTTTTATTTTTATCTGTGCTATTCCAAACATTAAGGTAACTGATATGGATATATGCCTCCTACTCAAATCTCTCCCCAGCCCATCCCACTTCCTCGCATGGTGGATGAAACACTGCTTGGTGTGTTACTCATTGAAAAAATTACAGCTATTAAGAATTCCCTAAGGATAGACAGATATTCTACTTATTTCTTGCAATGAAATATCATGATCAGCTCCCTTCCAATAACCTGTAACACCAGCACTTGTCAGATATGTTCTCTTCCCTCATGATGGACCATTGTTCTGTAAACCACTCCTATAATTTTGTTTAATTTTGGAGACATTTAGGAGTAACTAGTTAAAGTAGTGGGAATTATTACATCAGTCTCTTAGGAGAAATCATCTCTTTTTACCATGGATAGTGGGAAGACATACAGTCTTATATGAACCAAAGACTTCATAAAACTACATTATATAACAATTCAAAAGTGGCAGAGACAAAGTTTAAACATGTCACATTGAACGGGACAAAGACAACATGAATAGCTAAAAGGCTCAGTACTCACACCATCAATCATCATTTTTAACTGTAGGGTTCAGTCATGCAGAGTTTCATAGACTGTTTTATTTTGTTGCATATTAGCTAGTTCAAAGAAATTGCTCTTTGGTAGAAAAAAAAAGTTTATGAAATTATATTGTATATACTAAACTGTTGCCACAGCTTGTTTTATATTTTTTCCTTTCTAGTTCAGCAAATATGATTTGTCACAAGATAAAATTAAGTAATAAGTCCTTTATTCAAGAGTGTTTCCCTTTTCAACCAGAGAGTTGTTGAGATGGGAAGACAGGAGAAATTAAAAGAACAGGTATTAGAAAAATTTTAATTTGTATGAGAATAAATCCAACAGCACTCTTGTATTTTCTATGTGACTATAATCTGTGTTTTTCATGTACCTCCTACCCCTCTATCTTTCCCGCCTCTTGTATTTACAGAAGAAACATTGCTTCCCATTGCATAATGCTTATTTCTTGCAGAACAATGAGTATTTAGGGTTTTTGCCATTAAAAACCAAGGACAATTTACTACAAGAACTTCGGGAGAAGTTCATTAAGAAAGTTTAATTTCAATGCAACTTAAAGTACACAGTTACAATAACCAACATGAGACAACAAATCCTGGAGTTAAGACTGCTTGTTGGCTTTGGTGAGTAAGCACCTTTTATCTTTTGTTTGTTACTCAAAGTTGCCCTACATAATTTCTACAGCTGACGAAGATAAGGAATATGCTATTTGCTTTAGCCATGGATACACAGAGCAATTTCAGTGCCAGTGACACGGCTTGACTAAGAGCTGCTAAAATACGTGGGGATTACCAAAGGGAGAGAACCAATGAAGGAATTGCTTTGCTTACAGCTTCTCTGCCTTACTCTGAAACAAAATCAAATTGCCTCTGAGATTGCCTTTCTCTTCCACACCCAGATTTATCTTATTCACAGTCATATACAGAAACAAGTGCCTGAATTAAAAATGTTACATCTATAAATCTTCAGCATGCATACATAAGAGTTACTATGTTTTACAGCTGTAATCTACCTGTAATGTAATTGATACTTTTTGCAATATAAAAGAGAATATGGAACTGTCACAATAACTAAATCAACTTTATATGAATGTTCTTACACTAAGCCAAGTGTTGTTTGACCTTGCACTTGTAGCTGGATGGGTGATTCAAGTGCAGACCTGGTTCATTTCAGAGGACTGTGTTTATAAAATATATGATATTCATCTTCAGATTGGGGAGCTGAGCTCCTGCACTTAAGGTTTGCAGTAGTTTTAGCAGAATTGTAATCTGGAAAAGGGTGCCAACACTTTTATGATTTCCTTACCCTTTGGCAACACTATTTTCAGGGTAAGAGCTCTAGCAATAAATATTTTGTAATATAGTAAGAACTTGGTGAAAGTATTGAAGCAAATCAAAACACTCTAAACTCCAGATGCCTCATTTTATGACTTCACCCCAAAGCAAACAGATTACCATCTGGGCATATAAAAGAGAAAAAATAAAATATACACTTAAAGCAGCCTGTGTTTGAGAGCGCAGTGTGTGTAGCATGATCTAACATACTATGAATTAGAAATGTGTTTCACCTAAATGGTATTTGAGACACTACTAAAATGCTGAGCTGATATTTCAGATGAAGTGCAATATGATTTAATTTAGCAGATAAATACTCCAATTAAAAAAAAAAAAAAAAAGAACCAACACCATTGATAACAACTGGACTGGTGATTTATTTTTCCAGATAATTTCAAATATACAGAAAACATATTGAGGCTACTTAAAGCATATTATTTCAAAGAAAGGACTGTAACTGTTCAAGCATATTGAACTAATTTCCCCAAGTGGCTTTCACAAACACTCTTCTTATCCTCATGCAGGTTTAAAGATCACAGAATAAATACTTATAAAGGAGATCATAAAATCTTCCCTCATGACTTCTACATATATGCACATCACACTTCTTGACAAACTAAAGGATTTTCAAAAGGTTTATAATATGTATTATGAAATTTTCTATACAATAAAGAGCATGTAGAAGAACTTCTACTTCAATTTTTTTCTACAGAAAGACATTTTACAGCAGCCAATAATCTGAAATGTGGGTAATAATGTAAACTGAAGTCTTATTTTTGTACCATGGACACGCTTATTTTCTTGAAAACAGGGCAAAGTCAGAAGCAAATATTGTCTCAGTGAACTCTGTTTGGGAAACAAGATAGACACTTTTATTCCTGTACTAAAGACTTCCAGCAGTCAGTTTGGATACAGATGTTCTCCACTGTCTTGCCAGATAAAGAAGACATTGGAATCCTGACAAATGGATGGAAAGGCTTCAGGAGGAGAAATTTAATATGTTTACTGATTTGTTACTGCAGATATACTAACTTTGAGTTAATTCCTCTAGAATCTCTACCACTTACTAGTGTTACAGTTGTTGTATTAGATGTATTTTCCATTTTGGAAATGTAGAGATCTTATTCACATCAGATGTCTGTGTTTGCAAGAGTTTATATAGTTCCTGCAAATTCCCTGGTGTTTATGGTGTGAACATCTCCTGTAGAACTCTGACACAGGTTCAGAGCAATTTTGGCCATCTCTGCAGTGCCTACTGTGACTTCCTTTTGTTTATCTCCATTACTTTAGTATAAACCAGCAGTTTACCATACAGTACCAAAAAGTCTATCAAGAAATTTTGTGACCCTTTTTGAAGAGAAACATGGAACTTTTACCAAAAACCCCTATGTTTATTTTAGATCATCAATATCAGCTTCCAATGCTAAATTAATATTAAATCCTTTTTCTTTAAAACTGTACTATGCTCTTATTGCCATATTGACCTTGTTTCCCTTCCATTTCAGATGGCAAAACAATTGGCTGTCCTCATTTAGGTACTAAATGCTATTTGCCTCCTACAATGAAATATATTTATCTAAAGGCAAGTGTAACCCAAAGAGTAGTCTCTTCACTTCTGGAATGCTATCAGATCAGACTGGATTTGCATCTCTTATGAACCATTATGAGATAATGCAGCGAAATAAAAAATTAAGGTCTAGGTAAGTCAAAGGAAAAATTAATTTTAACTCAGTGAATTAAAGCCTTTTGCTTCCAATTAAAATGGATACATATTTAATTTAAATTTTACCCCAGAAAGCTCAAAATAATAATGAATTGACACATTTTAATTTTTTCAAAAGGGAATTGTTCTGATTTGACAAAAATGACTCCCTACCTAAAAATTCTCAGCCATGTAATTTGAGAAAGGTATATCTTCACAGCAGAAATGCACACTTTACATTACATAACTTCAAGGCCTGGAATTTAAAGGAATATTCCAGCTGTGGTTATATTTATTAGAAAAATATGTGAAAATCACTACTAAAATTTTCAAATTAAAAAAAAGATCAAAAAATTAAGTTTAATAAAATTAAGAACTATTCCTCCTTAAGTGATATGATTTGTACATTAAAATTTTTTCCCACCATTTGCTAAACTTTCTGCAAATCATCTGGATATGTTTTTCCATTTACATGGATCTTTAGTACATGTTTTATTTTCTGGAATGAAGTCAGCAGTCTAAAATAAGAGTTTCCAACACTGGCCACAAAATAAGGCATCTTAATATAAATCTATATATATAATATATTATATATATAAGCATCTACTATATATAAGATATAGTAGATGGTATTCCCAAGTTAATGTTGTCTTTTAACTTAGCCATTTGATTTCCCTGTAAAAGTAGATGGACCAGATTATCTTTAAGAACATTCCAGCCTCAGAAAAATAACAACTGGAAGCAACAATGAGTATATAAACCAGCTTTTCCTTTTAAGAGCATGTGGACATTGTGGGTGTCTAAGTACTGACTGAGCTGGGGAGAAAGAAACACTTTGTAAGGAAGAGTTTCATGGCTGCAGTCAGGACACAGAAAGTAAGTGATTTCCTTAAAAAAATATTAAGTTTATTGGTTTCATTCTTGTAACAAGACATGCAGTTGTATCCCTGGAAGGGATAACCTATGACAACTATTTCAGGAAATTTTGCAAAGCTACTTTCTGCATTCTTTGTTTGAGAGTCAATAGGGTTTTTGCATACTTGGAACATCTGGGGAATAGGCTAGTAGTCTCTACATCTTTCATATCTGACTACTTAAGGACAACATTTAGTGTCCAGGATCAACTTGAATCACAACAAAAATTTTACGTAAAGAATTGCTAACTGGCATTCCTTAATGCAAATGTGTTAATAAGCTCAGTACTTTTCTATAAAACCATTACTTTTGTTTCCTTAGTCTTCTATAAAAAAATGATTTCATGTTTTTGAGGCTGAAAATCAATAAATAACCAATTTATTAAGAATTATTTACTAATACTATTTATGTACAAGTTTCCTGTCAGGTGTGGAGTGAAATGAAGGATGGTACATCTATGTGCTGTATATGCTGTAGTCTTTATACCTAAACAGTGTCAAACTCAGAAAGCACATAACCATCACAGAGAAGAAGCTAAGCCATCTGCTCAGCATTTGCATAAGTAAAAATAAATGATTTTATGCTGCTGCTGTATTTTCTATCACTGTGTCAGAAAAGCTAATAATACTTCCAGTACGCTTCAGACATCTGTGTTTAAAACAAAATAATAATTAATTTTACAAAGTAACATTGTACTATATTTCCCTGTGATTAATAAACACAGTTGCATCAACATGTAATGATTTATGCAAAACACGGGCATCCTTTTTTTGTTATATTCTTTTACTTGTTAGCAAGGCTAAAAATTCTGATTAACTTCCCCACATTTTATAGAAGAATCAGAAATGAACTGAAACTCAGTTTCAGATTCACAATAGACAGTCAGTCTATCTTTCTCTCCTAATGAAACCTAACAAACAGTGCTGTTGCTGATTCATACAAACTATGATAAGAAGTAGAACATTTAGGTAAGAAATTACTAACTTTTCAGAGTTATATTTTTCAGAGTCACAATGTAACTAGACACTTCACCAGCTTATTAACAGTTTATTAATGACTCAGAAATATTAGGCGCAGAAAAATGCAACACCCTTTTTCAAGCATATTCATTCAATATAAAAAATACCTAAAATACAATAGAAAGTAATTTTACTGAATTTTGCCAAACCTTAATTATAGAGTCCCATTATTTTTCATAATTAATTTGCAGTTGAATAGTGTCTCTAAGAGGACGTGCAAATCAGAACTATGATACTGTGCAGAATTCCAATCATGCTTGAAAGCCCGCAATATGCCAAAATAAAGAAACCTTTCTGAAAACATTTTAATGGGAAGAAAAAAAATTTTTTTAAAACTTCAAATTCTGTGTCCTTGTGAAAAGAACTCAGACACAATTTCTTTCTACAGTTTTAAGAATAACCTTCTTATCTTCATAATAAGCAACAGAATGCTGTCTGAGATCATTCTCTACAAAACATGTAGGTCTATATAAAACAATTGCTATGTACTTAGGATATTTTGTATCAGAACTGTGGTATCTATTGCAGAGAAAAGATAAATATATTCAAAAGATACCCAAGTTGACTTATAAAGAAGCTTTTTGTTGTTAAAAAAATACATGAAATCTGTAAGATATTCCTTTCTGTATAAAGAACATTGAGAGTCACTGATTTAATTTTTATTTATAGTTCCTTTCCAGGAGAGCACACACACCATAATACGCACCTTCCTTCCCTTGCCTCCAGTTTCCTTCCCAGTTTTTACATCTGCCGTTAAGGACGGAGGACTCAAACGAGTACAGTTACTCTGTTAACATCGTACATAACAAAGGAAGAAAAATGAAGGCAGTAGTGATACATGTCTGCTTTGTGATATTCATTATTCCTATAAATCCCCTTTAAGTACCGAAAAGCTGCAATTATGTTTTCCTGGCGCCTCCACTGCTCCATGGTCAATCACCCAACTTTTTCAAACTGTTCTCATAGAAGAATTGCATCAGCCCTCTGATCATTACTTCCATGGCCCTTCACTGGACCTGCTCTAACAGGTCCATGACCTCCCTCTGCTGGGACCCCAGATCTGGATGCAGGGTTCCAGGTGGGCTCTCACCAGAGCACAGCAGAGGGGCAGAATCCCCTCCCTCCCCTGCTGCCCACACTGCTTTGGATGCAGCCCAAGACACAGCTGGCTTCCTGGGATTGGAGTACCCATGGCTGGGGCATGTCCAGCCTCTCACCCAGCAGCGCCCCTAAAGTCATTCTTGGCAGCACCACCCCCAGTCCCTTCATCCCCCAGTCCATACTGATACTGCTGGTTACCCTGACCCAGATGCAGGACTTATCGCCTGCCCTTTTTGAGCTTCAAGAGAATTGCACAGGCTCTCTCTCAGACCTGTAAGGGCCTTCTGGATAGCATCACTTCCTCCAGCGTGTTGATCACGCCTCACATCTTGGTGCCTTCTGCAAACATTTGGGGGGAATATTCAAACCCACTATGTCCTTGAAGAAGATGTTGATGGTATAGGTCCTTCTGTAGACCCTATGACAATATGCTGTTGCAGAAGGAAAGGTTTGGCTAACTCATCTAACATGGTAATGACAACTGCAAGTAGTCACAGAAAAAGTTATTTCTACTATTATTCAGTTGTGTTGTTTTTTTTAATTGAGTCCCATTGTTTTCATTCTATCTGTAATCACTTTCTGCAGATTTCTGCTGGCTCACAGGAATGATTGTCAAAAGAAATGGCTGCCCTTTTCAGCAAATACAGCAGAAGGGAAGTTCTCAATTCATAATTCACCCAAGGAGCATGATTCAAGGAGCTGCTCTATGCATTCAACCAAGTAACAGAAATATATCCTAACACCTATGGAGCCATAAAATTGTGTTTGAGTACAGGACACTTAGAGGAATACTTATAAAAGAGAGTGTGGGAGCAATTTATTGCCTGAAATAAGCTACTCCATTCGTGAAAAAATTGATGACAAACAACACACTATTAGAACTGGAAATAATTCTAGGTATTTTTCATCTTCATCTGTTATGAAATTATTTACATTATATATATATATCTATTTCAGACATCTTCATTTCAGCAGTCATCTAACTGAATCTTTATCCTCTTCTTGTAAGCAGGAAAACATTCTCTGATTTCATTTATGGCTATTAAATTTTCAGTGTAAAAATGGCTTTTCAACAGGCCTTGTTTGTAACTGTGAGTGTGTGCGTGAATTATATTAAAATTTCAGCAAGTCAGTAAGACAGTGTGGAGGTTGAGCTCAAACACACAAACTCACAAAAGCATGTTCTTTGCCAATATCAGTTCGTGTGATTATTTTAGCTGGAAGTTGATTCCATCATTATGAGTATAATCTTCACTGTCAGGGATTTAACTCTAAGAGATCTTCCTGACTTAGCTGAAGACATTGCAACTAAAATCTAAAATGGTTACTGGAAATCTTTCCTTCTCTTCCTTTACTGCAACTGTAATGGTCAAAGTGGGATTAAAAAAAATGGGATCACCTTTAAAACAACTCAAATTTTCACTATAAGCGCTTGTTAATGCCAAAACCCACCAAGGTTACATAGGTTATAATACAGTCATTTTGACATGCTAGTAAGAATGGCTACCTAACTGAAGTCTGAAATGTTCGAGATGTTCTGAAACTGCTGACCTAAAACAAAAGCATGCAGACCCTGCTAATTTTGTAGGGACAGTTAGGTGACTAGAACGATTTCTACTGACAGTCTTTGAGTAAGGCAGGACATTTAGCTAAAAAATTGTCTGACATACCAAGGTATTGAAAAATTTTAATCATAATACTTGGCATCGGATTTCTGTAAATGTAGTTGTAAAATTAAAATTTTTGTCCCTAGCTTGACTGTATATTGAGGATCCACTCATTATGCCTGTTCATGAGATTTTCTGTGTTTGAAAGGAAGCACTGTGCATGAATGTATATGGAAAAAATGAGACTATCATGGCAATGATCATAATTTAAACTTCAAACCCCTTAAAATTATCCATATAAGCTTAAATTTATACATATCAATTCTTAATAAGCCCTTACACATATAAATATTCTATTTTATGAGGAAAAAAGTAAAGAAATAAAAGCATTAAACTATGAAAACAAACTTCCAGACAGATTACAAATACAAACACCTACAGAATGTATTAGAAATTCATACAGCAATGATAGGTTAAAAGTTTCAAGATTATAATCAGAAAAATATGACAAAATCAGAATGTTTTCAGGAAATGATTGTCACACTTTATAGCTCTAAACAACTAGTCACTGTCGTTCTTCCTCTACTAAGTGTACATCTGCTCCAAAATCTAAATAATGGTGCTGTACACAGAGCGGCATCATGACTTCAAAAGCCATAGGCAAGACTTAAGATGGGGAACAATATCTCCTGGTAGGAGGGAAGTAACAATATAAAACCCATATCTCTCCTTGGTATTAACAATGTGGAAAGTATGATTTCTGAGAAAAGATTAAATCACACTGAGAAGTTTTTTATACAGAAGTAATGGGGGAGAGAGATGACAACCCAGAGACTAGTAAAGAAATGATGATTACATCAAAAGAAATAGGGTGCTTGGAAATGGGAGCAAAAGAGACCACAGGACCAGTTTCAGGATGTCAGGCTCCCACCTCAGGGTAGACACACAACTGCACATGGATGGAAACAAAACCACAGTGACTAGGATATGGAGGAAAAGGTCACATGACTGAAATAGGCAGTGGATGAGTAAGAACTTACAGTAAAGGTAGATGGGGAAGAGAACAAGATGAAGAGGCTCTCATTGTGACAGCACCAATACGTAGGGCTCTCATACAGGGGCAGATGAGCTGGGCCTAGATCAGGAATGACTTTTGTCTGGGTATTCATTAATGAGGGTTTTCTCTATACTTAGGGATATGATTCAAGAGCAAGAATAACGACCAGAGGAGGATGAACCCACAATTACTGTGAACTCTAAATAAACTCTCAGGTTTCACTCAGCTGTGCTAAAGGAAGCTGGCTAATGTTCTTGCAAGGCCATCCTTCAAGAAAAGTCTCGGAAATTTCTGGGAGTCTTGGGAGATCTCTGTCTACAGGGAGAAAGTAACCTGTCTAACTACAAGCTTTACTTTGATCCCTGGTACAATCAGGGAGCTGGTCCTTTAGAAAAACATTCTGGAATATGAAAGAGAAAAACATGATGGGGAATTGTTGTGGTGTTTTGACCAAAAGTTATTCATGTGCAAACCATCTGGATACCTTCTGTTATAAAATGACTGAATTTGCAGACATGGAGATGGCAGGAGCTATCATTTAGGTTGACTCCAGCAAGGCTTCCAACACCTTCCCACAACGCCCCTGTAGCCAAGCTGGATATGGGGGGTGTGCCCCATCAGTGGGGTAAATATGGATTGAGTGGTTGTGCCCAGATGGGACGGCCACTGGGTCATACCTTCCTTGATTGATGCCCTGTGTGATCCCACAGGGGCCACCCTGGGGTTGGTTCTGTGTTACATCTTTGTCTGTGATGTGGGAAGGTGACCAAGTGCATCCTGTCAGGTTTGCAGGGGGCAACAAACTGGGACAGCAGACAGACCCATATGAAGGAGGACAGGCCTTCTGCACAGATGGAGAGATGAAGATGCCAGTGGGACCTTCAGGTGACCACAGCGGGTACAAAGGGCAGCCCTGCCCTAGGCAGGGGGAGAATTTCCAGCTGCCACAGGATAAAACCCTGAGCAATTTGCTCTGGTCCACAGCTGAGTTTGCTAAGGATAGAGTGTTGGTCCTGAATTCTCCATCATCCTGAATTAACCTGCAATGCTACAATCCATAAAGTATCCATTCTTCAGCAGATTAGTAACTTTTTGGTAGAAACAACAGGGTGGTATTGTTTGGGGTTTTCTTGGCAGAAATCAAATTCTAGGCAAAACCCCAAAATCTTGCAGCACAGTATGCCCTTGACTCAAAGTTAAAACAATGTATTTAGTACTACAGAAATAAAATTTAAAAAGTGTTGGGAGTCCCAAAAAAATAAATTAATGTACTGACACATAGGGAACTGTTCTTGTGTGCTGATGCCTAAACGGCAAAGCTCAGAGTGTTCTGCCTTGAGACTCCAGACCGTAGCCATGTGCTGTTCTAAATACTGGCTATCAGATCTAAGTTACCACAATGCTAACGATGGCCCACTCACTCCAGTGAAAATGCAACCAGAAAAACAAAGAGTAAGAATGCTAGGTGGACATTACTTTATTCTATTGTCAAGCTCTGCCCCACAGATTGTCCAGGTCCTCCTAGGAGAGGTAAATGTGGCTGTTAAAAATTCCTAGGTTGAGTTAAGAAAGAGAAGATGAAATTTATTCAGATTCAAAGTACAGTACAATTCTGTGTCTCATAATTAATCATTGCAAACTTTCTAATAATCTAACTGAAATCAGAAGACATTTCTAATGTCGTCTAGGAACAAGATCTGAAGGAAAAGAGCGATAACTAAAGAAAAAACTGTATTCACAAAGTTAACAGGCTGCATCCACACACTTTTTACAACATCATGATGACATTTTCACTAAGAAAAAATATCCTGCATATTGTTTATCTCACTTATTACTACTTTTCTTTTTTGGTTTAAACTTTCATGTTCTATAGCAAGCCAACTCGCAGTTAATTTGCTGTCCACAAAAATACTGTGTATTTTATTTCTAGACCATTAAATTTTAGACACACAGATGACTTTGGAAACTACACAAAACAATGACCCAATCTTTGAAATGCAGCAAGCTTGCTAAATATTTGCTAGTCATAAACACATCCTTGTACCTACAAATGAGTGAAAGCCTGTGTTTTATGGGACCACAGGAACAATTTTACAGAAGACCAGTCTGACATCCTGCTTCTTTAAGAAGTGACATGTGGGAAAAGAAGATAAGATGATAATGAACTTGCATGAGCCTGCCAATTAAGGCATCAGTAAACTGAGGCATGGTGAAAGCTAGAAGAAGGCAACTTGTAATTCTGTGTCATAGAAGTATAAGGAATGAGTATGCAACACAAAGAAGGACATATCTCTCACATACAGAAGCAAAGAACATATAAAGGGTATATCTGAAGAAATATTGCAATGGCAACATAGGAGTTTTAAAAACCTGGATTACTGTATTAAAGCAGAAACAACCAGTAACAGTTTTTGGCAAAAACTACTCATTGCTAGAAAAAATAAAAAGAGAAAGAAGTAAGGTTAAATGCAAGCTCAGGAATACTGAGCACTTGAAGTTCTTTAAGGAAAAATATTATATATAGGAGCAGAGGAAGCCCATTATAAAGAATGGGCTAAACTGAAACACCCTAAACTGGAACCCAAATTCAAATGCAAACCTCAAGAATAACCTTTTATAAATATTTTCACTCTGAATTAAGGGTGATAGTCAGTTACAACGAGAAGCCAGGCATTTTGTTCTTTCCAGCATTCTCTAATTAAATGCCAATAAATTTCTTCTTATCCCAATTGTCTCTACTGCATTGACATGTCCTGAATGCAATGAATAAGACTTACAGATTCTTTTATGTGTTATGGAAATGCATGAACTCATTGAGTGACTAAGCTTCTGTAAACAAATGTGTTGAACATGCTTAACTAGATACTAAAAAGCAGTAAAACAGCTTTGCCACTTGTTTGTCCACAAAGTAATAACTTTCCACTGTTTTCCGAAGACCTCTACAGAAGTTAATTTTGGTTTGGGCTGACAGAAAGGCAAAAGATTGAAGTCTGAAATATGCCTCACAGGATATCCAAACAGAGGTGAAAGAGTGATAGAAATGCAGCCAATTATCATGCTTACAGAGGTTCAATCAGTGTAGGGTCAGGCAAGACCAAGCTGCTTAAACACAAATTACTGCTACTTTAAAAAAAGTAGAAACATTTTTAATATAAATGTGTATGATTGCATAACACTCCGGACACTTCCTGGTTTTGCAGTTGTATTTACTAAAGCAAAGAAACAAAAAAATCTAATGGCTTCCCTACTTTCAAGAAAAAAACCACTAAAGTAGTAGAAAAAGGATGTCATCTCATATAAACTGAAGCAAAAATTTAATTCTATTCTTGGCCCAGTATCTGGTTCCATACATAAAAAAATACTTCAAATATGTCTCTTCATTTCCATTCTAAGTTACTAAAATGAGGTACTAATGCTATATTTTTCAAAATTGTAGAGATATGAAGACTAATCAATATCTGCAAATTACATGAAATCCCCAAACAAGACCAAGATACATGTCAAATTGAGCCTAATTCTTGATGATACTCAGGTACACTTTCTTTTTTCACAGTAGGAGAGTAATGGATATAAGGTGAATGTTCTAGTTTTTTTAAAAATTAGTACCTGTTACTGCATTTTGTCGTTTATTCACAACACACCCAAATAAAGATGAAAGTTCCAAATCAAAATGGTTATGGGGTCAAGGATAACCTGATTTTAGAGAATAAATTTAGAGACCAGACACACAAACATTCACAAAAAAAAGATTCTGCAGAATATTTTTTACTTTTAGTAACATGTAGCACAATTCGGCTCTTTTATGTAACCATGGTGCATAAATTTCTGTATTTCCTTTTTGACACCCCTCATCTGCAAGGCTGTTGCATATAATGAGCTCTCATCAGTGCTTGTGGAGTTTTTAGGATTTCTATGCTAAAACAAGTGACCTATATTATGGCACTAGTGTCAAAGAAGATTCATTAATATATACAGATATAACCAACACCTAAGTAATCCATTAGTTCATCCACAACAGCTATTGTACTGATAGAGAACATGGAAGGTCCAGGTTCCAAATCCAGAAAAATCTGCTAATGATCAAAAATAATGTGACCTTTAAAAAGGTCACATTTGCCTCTTTGTTTATAAAAAAGGGTTAACTTTGAACAAGAACAATAACTTCAAGAACAGAGGTGCAGACCTCATAAAAAATAAAGATAAAAATATGGTCTTTACCATAATTATCATTACATGAGCACATTTGTGCATTAGTGGCTGAAAGAAAATATAGGTGGCATGATATCACTGCACTATTACTATTTGCAGTTGCTATTATAGTTTATTTTAGCTATATGTAAACCTTTATAAAGCTGTGTAAACTGCTTTATAAATCAGTGTTTATGTTTACACTGCTTTATAAAGCTGTGTAAACACAAGCACATTAATATATACTTGACAAACATTTATGCGTATTTTTGCATATATACATATGTATATATATATGTACATACATACTTACATGAATACTTATATGGCAATACACAGACGTGATCCAATAAAGAGATCTTTGCAGACATGCATTTCCTAGATGTGAAAATATCAGATTAATTATTTTTACCAGGAGAGAATTTTGCTGACTGGAAAAGGCTGATCTGATTAGAAGAGCTGGGATGGTGCTACTCTTGTATGTTTGTATCACAGGAAAATTGTTTTTTATAGCAACTGATAGGTTTGCACAAGGTACCCCATTGAAAAGAGAAAACTTGATATTTAAGGAATTGCTTAACCTAAAAACTGTAAGTCCATTAAAGGGCCAGATGCCACTTGATGATGCATTCATGGCTGAGGAAGGTGTTAAATCCAGGTTAAAACATTACACCTCTGAAGTGTCAATCTGTTCTTATGAGATTCTCACTGCATACAATCCAGAAAACACAGTCATATGGACTACTATGACCATCTCAATAATTTTTTTTGTATTCTAATCCAATTCTTACCAATCAGAAGGTAGGTAGGTACACCAAGACATTACTATCACATATCCAAGAATGGTTGACTAAGGTGGGATGTGTTTTCTGGGAGGACTATCAGCCACCTA
>NW_005054379.1:2320864-2404803 GCF_000277835.1 Geospiza fortis | reverse complement strand
ACCTCACTGTAAGAGCTCTGTTTCCCAGTGCTCTTGATATTTCAGAGTTACATTTGAGATTAACTGGAAACTTAAAAAACACCTCAACATATAACTTGTAACAAGAAAGAAGACATAAGATATTCATTATTTCTGCCCCATGGACATAAAGACTAAAATATGTGAACTTTGGAAAACTTGTAAGGGTAAATTAATTTCTTTGAAACAACAGCAGTTTTGTCTGTCTGCACTGGACATGATGACAATGACTTTTTTTTTTGACATAAAGTTTGTACTTACATTACAATAGGGTATATAATACAGCATAGAAGTAAGAACCTTTCATTCATTCTGAAAACTGTGTCCAAAGATACTCTCTGATATTTTTGTGGTTTTGTGTTATGGGAAACAGAGACTAATAATACTCTCCTAGCCTTCACACCATTCAGATTTACAGGACATCTAGATCATATCCCATTGACTTACCTTTTTTCAGGTTAATGAATAACTATCTCTTCACACAAAAGAGATAGTTCCACATTTTTTGCCTTCTCTGTACTCTTTTTAATGTCCTTTATGGTGCATCTCTTGAAAAGAGCAATGCAGGAGATACTTAGTACTCAAAAGGTGAATTTATATTGTTGCTCTCTTCCCCAGAAGACCCTATGATTCTTCAGTGTCAGTGTTTCTGGCACGCTACAGACAACTCTGTTAACTAGGATAATAAGGAGGCAACTGAAACCACTAATCAGAGTTCAGGCTAATCAGAGTTCTAGAGGGCACACTGTGATTTTTGGTGTAAGGACATTAACAAAAAAGCAGACAAGCCTGAATCAGTTTATGTTCAACCAGTTAAACCTTGGTTATTGGTAAAAGCTAAGATCCAGCTGGACTTAGTTGTTCCAGTTTATGCAAACCATGTAGAATTCATATTGGCCAGCAGATTAACTCCATGCAATTGCATGGTTCCCAAGGGCTGTTTGTGAGGTTCAGAGACAGTCCCAGATACAGTGACATTATTGTATGATGTTGGTTTTCACTATAAGATCCCAAAATTTGTGATGCTTGGGAACAAGTAAATAGGTGATGGATCCAAGAGAAGAAGACTTCTATTATTCTCAATTCTTTCCTAATTTCAAATTGCCCAAATGGCTGAGCTGTCACTGGAAATAGTTCAGCCAATCTGTCCTGGAAAGACAAGCCTCTGATCCAGTGACAATCTCCAATGTCTGGCATCTCTTCACTGAACAGAGTAGATACTATCCCTTACTAATGCCGGGAGACTGACAACTGAGTTCACTTTCACAGAGAAAATTTTTGTAAGTAAATGGAATGCCAAGGAAATTGCTAATGACATAAAACCAACTAAAACTCAGTGAGTCTGGTTTCTGTATCTCCAGATTCTTTATTCTTCCACTTAAAATATGCAGAAAACACTCCTACTTTGTCTCATCAAAGCATTAGAAAGTTTACCTTTATATTTATGTGGTATTTTTTTGGCAGAAATAATATTGCAGCTGTATGTGGCTCTGAAGCCACCAGGAAATCTAAAAGCCTAACTCTTTTTTTTCTTCTCATGCTGGTCTAATAAAGTCAGTGTAATCACCAGAATGTCAGATAAAAAGGCAGATTTTACCCAGTCCTAATCTGGATTGGTATACATTGCACACAAAGGACAACTGCTAAGAAATTCAATATGCATGGAATTTTAGAAAATGGAGAGAATGAAGAGTTCTACTGAAACGTCTCAGCATGCATAAATACTATCTTAACATCTCCTCTGCACAAAATACTCTCTAGTTCATTGCACAAAATAAGATTAGTGTTAAATAATTTAAGGGATTGTCTTGTCTCTTGATAGTATGATTACTATTGTTTCAAAGAATGATTATTTTGTAATTTTTTCTATTATTCCTTTAATCCTCATGTTTACAAGATTTGCCAATAGTACTAAATGTGCTTTCTAAAGCAAATGCTTCATTTGCAGAATTTCAAGCAAGAGAAAAAACTGAGACAATCCAAATTTCACCGACTAGGTATGAAAGGTTTCTCCATTTATAATACTCTACTGGTTATAACTATATACACACAAGCAGAATCACAATTTTAGTACATAAAAACGTAAAGACTACTACTGCAATTCTCTACTGCAATTTGAAATAAGTATGTCAGAATAAATTTTCCAACTAAAGAACTTTCTTACATTTCCTTGGTTATTCCAGTATTTCTCCAGTTGGAGATATCCTCCTGAAAGGGGGAATTTTTTTTTTTCATTTGGGATGACTCAGAGAAAAGTACAATCCAAAGAGACCTCAGAGTCATCAGCCACATTCCCTTAACCCAAATTAGCTGTACTTACGCCTTACTTGACTGACTAAGCTACTTCTCCCAGATCATCAGTTCAACAAGTTCCTTATATGTGCAGTTACACTTTATTTTTTAATATATTATAAAAATCTCATTGTAGTTTGATTTCATTCTGCTTTTTCTGACTTACTGTGGGAATTAGGTGTACCTTAGTGCAAAAGGCTTTCTTGTTCACAAAGACAGCTATACAGATGTTCTATAGAGAGAGTACATATTATGACTTACATTAACAAATTCTACTTTTGTTCTATTTTAATTCTAAAAAAAAGAAAAAAAAACACATCACTTTCTAAAGCTAAAGAAAGCTTTAGCTTTATAAAGCTAAAATTTGGTCTACTGTATCTCTGCAATGAAGCACAGAGCTCAGGTTCTTCTTGTTAAAGAGTTATTCTGCAAGAATAATATAAAAATCATCAAAAGCAGAAGGTGAAACTTCCCATGAATCAAAAGCTTGATACAGTTGAGTGAGATGGACATCTATCTTTAGCAACAAATTCTGGTAATTCTTGATAGCCTCAATCAGCTTCCTTGAGAGAATCAGTAATGTGGATTCCTGCTTGGTGCCTTTCCTCTTATCCTTCATTTGTAAGTCATAAGCTAGAGCAAAGTACCTTGTTGAGCTTTTGAGGCATGAGAAAACCAGTATTTCTTCCTTATTTTGTCTTAAAATGTAGCCGCCAAATTAGAAGTTTTTTATGCTCATCAAGACTAAATTATTTGCATCTGTCTATACCTTTTTTTGACATCTCTAGTTTATGATCACTGATAGCATGTAAGAAAGGCAGAACTTCACTTCCAGTATTATATTTCAGTAAATTAAACCTGACCGCATTCAAAAAAATTTCTAGTAGCATGTAGAATTCTTCTCATCACTTGGCTGCTAATCCTTGGCTTGGTCCAAAACATTAAAGAGTATTAAATTTGAAATAAGAAATCTTTCCTTTCTCAATAGAATAAGCTTATCATTGTCCTACAGCTGCAGAGGATATTTTTGTCACTTTTTTAGACATTCATTTCCTTTTACTGTATGTGATACACTGTTTTGGTTGCAGAATCTTGTCATGTGGCTGGATGTATTAGCCTGTGCCAAATGCTAAAAGTTTATCAGTGTCTGGGCTAAGAAATTCTCGAAGGGTACCATGATAACATACTGAGCAGACAACCACTTCTTGCTGTCTATCCCATAAAACTACGCTTACTGAAACAAAAGGGTAACTTTTACTAACCCACCACAGGATTTTATTTAGAGGATACAGATCTTAAATTCGCTTTGACTCCTAATTTGGGATATAGCCCCATTTTGTCCAACCCTTTTAGCTAGATAACCCATTCCCTGGAATGAACTGCAGCAAATGTCAAAAGTTTCTACTTGTGTGGCCTGGAATTTTAAAAAAATAAACTATGGCTATCAACCACAAACTTTCTATAACCAAAGTTCCCTTTATTTTTTCTCACCTTCTCCATGAACAACAAATCAGTCTAAAAATAATATGCTGAATGAAACAACCAATTAATAAAACTGTAAAGAGATGTCACTACTGGTTACTGCTCAAAGCCATTGAAAGCATGTGGTTCTGTGCACACCTGCAGCAAAAAGAACAAGCTATTTGATTGCCTAAACACAGAAATTAAATATACAGGACAGAAAATATAATGATGCTTCCTGATACATTTCCCTCTCTCAAAAAAAAAGATGCTGTAAATGACAAGGATTCTGAAAAAAAAAATTGTATTTTATGCCAGCCCCAAAGAACATATATTGGCAAAAAGGTGAAGAAGGGTTGACTTATTTTAACCATAAAGATGTTTTAAGTGACCTGGGAAAAGCATAACGAGACATATTATTCTTCATATAACAGGAATAAAACAATCAAGTAATGACGAAACATAAAAGTCTTTCATCCAGCTATGCTGCACAACTTCAACTAAATGTACTTAGACCTCCAGAGTTTTATAAATATATATATATATATGAAATTAAAAGTGACGAAGGAAAATGGGTGGACTGCCATTCCCCTTTCTAATGGGAATAATTATTAACAATGGACTTTGTCAAACTGTTGTACAGTGGTACAGCAGTTTGACAAAGTCCATTATTAATAATAACGAGTCACTTCATGTTTCTTCAGTTTGTTTCATGTACTTTCTTTAAAACTAAAATCTCAGATGCAAATGTCCCTACATAAAATTGAGAACTAGGTTTGTTTATGGGAAAAATCTCATTGTGTGCAGATAAAAAAAAAAGACAATATATCTATGGAAACAATTTTTTAAATTTGAATTTATCCATCTAGTGCCATCTATGCATCTGTCAAGTTAATTGAAAAAAGCCTAATTGAGTTTTCCTCTCTTAAAAAAGATTTGCATTCAACTATGTGTCCAATCGGTGTTAATGATGGCCACATGGTTGATCACAGAATTATGCAAGAATATAATGAAAGTCAATAAATCAAGTGGAATCAGGGGAATATTTGGAAGGGCAAACCTAGCATCTCCAGCAAATACAAATGCTAAAATTAAAAAAATGCAGGTCATACCTTATTGAGCCATGACAGCAAACATTTATCAAACAAAGGAGAAGAATAACCCTGGAGTAGAGACAGTTCCTGCTTCTTAAATTCCGAGTGAACAGTCTGGTAAGTCTATCTAAATTAACTAAAAAGAGCAACAGAGGGCAGGACTACTGAAGGGAAAACATAGGCTAAAACTAGGATTCCAAATTCCCTAAAACACAGATGACTTTAAAATGCCTGGACAAATATCATATATACAGACTGCTAGTAAATCTTCCTGCAAGATTGCAAACCAAGCTAGATCAGTCCAGATCTGGCTTAATACTGATCCTTCAGTACCTTGACAAAAAAAAAGTATCTCTGAATACATTCTGAGGACTGCAGAATACATTCTTGACCTTCTTGTCAGGTAAAATATTACATCATTTGGAAAGACAAGCCCTACCATTACAGTACTCGTTCTTGAATATACTACTACCTGTCTAGTTTAGCCTGTAACAAAGTTAGCTACTACCACAAGCAAATATTTGCTACAAAGGGCTATTACAGATTCAGTAAAGCTGCTGCAGTGTGTTCATAACTAGATTTACAGATGTTATTGTGGATAAACAATTACCTTTAATGTGGGATGAAAATTACCCCAAATGGCAATTAAAATGAAACAGACCTTGGCTGCAGAATACAATTAATCATTGTGGTATACATATTACATAGCTGTCATTCCAGTTGTTGCTCTAATTTTATTACACTGCATTCCCACAGACACCATGTGAAATACTGACCATAATAAAAATAGAAGAAACATTCTGCCTGAACATGGGAGATTATATGAAATATAAAAATATTTCCGATAATAATAAGGAAATAGAATGCAAATATTGTTGGCATTTTGTTTGCTTCTCACCGTTTAGCCATAAAACATTTAACTGGCAAACAATGACATCACCAGATTATGTAATAATCAGGTAAAGCAATGAATATTTATTGTAAGATGGAGCATGAGAATATAATTTAGAGCTAAGCGTACTGAACTTTTTTTGTTTTGGCTTGCTGGGTTTTCTGTTGTTTTTTGTTTGTTTGTTTTTGGGTTTGTTTATTTGTCTTTAGATTTTTTTTCTAATTTGGATGCTGTTAGTAAAGTTTTGTCTAATTTGGATGCTGTTAGAAAAGTTAAAATAGGAAGCCAAGAAGAGTGCAATGCTTCCTTTGACTCCATTCTTTCAAACACCAGGTATATTACCCCACAAATATCATGGCACTAATTTGTGCCACTTCTTCATTGCCATTGTTAAACAGAGCAAAAAGAAATCAAGCAATTATTAGTTACCCAGTTGTACAGGACTGAAGCAAAACTCTTTCCTTACTAGACAAATACCTCTATTACGGTTACCCCAAAAAACCCTGCCAAAAGGAACCAGATACTGCTTTTTGCTGCAGTACATCTGATGTACATCTATGCAACTGGAGGCTTTTGCCTGAAGGGACTACATCTCACCTCCCATCTTGGAGCAACCTCTTGTCTGTTGTTCTAGCAAGTTTCCATAGATACATGTATTTTTAAAATACAGAAACAGATCATAAAGTTCTTACACTTTCATTTATCTACATAGTAAATCTCAGTGGAGACTTTGCTGGCTATCAGAGTAATAGCCACTATAGACCAAACAAATGATGTGCAAATGAGAATGCTTTCCAATGTGTCAGAATTAAACATTTAAACTTGATAATATATAATCTATAGTATATTTGGATTTGGATGTTGCTACTCTACCAAACTTCCAGTAGTGTAAAATAAATATTAAAAATTCACAGTGAGAGACAAGAATAAAGATAATTTTTAGCAAATTGCATTAAGTCCTGTTGTGTACAGACTACCTAACTACCAATCCATGATCAGCTTCTTTGTCATGAATATACATGATGCAGCATGGTGAAAAGTGAAATAAATGCAGGAGGATAAGAAGCACCTTTCCTTGTGTTAGTGTTGATCTAAGACTAACACAATAATCACCATAATAATTGTCCTAAATGAATATATAACTATAAGTTAGCAAAGAAGTTAGCAAAGAGTTTTTGTAGAAGGTCATGAAATGAGAAATTGCCTTTAATTGCTCTCTTGCATTTGGGAAAACTATAACAGAAATTTATGCCTTTCAGTCCTTCCTGCATGAGCTGGGACTGAACTTTCTTATCCCAAGCAGGGTGAGAGATGGGGATGAGATATCTCAGCCACTCTTAGGTTAAATAAAATCAGTATAAAGTGGTTCTCTGTCAGACTTTTATTACTGCAGCAAAGTCAGTAACCTTTCTGTTTTATGTCAGGTCTCATATGAGCCAAAAAGAAAGGGAAAGGAGATGGAAGGAGAAGATAAGGCAGGATTTATGTAACTGATGTACCAATGCACAATGCAGTTTTAAGGCTGAATTCTGCTGTTTCCAATGTGACATCATTCCATCTGGAAGCATCAATTGAAAAAAAAAACCAAAACACTTCATGCTCTTCTTGTTTGTAGTTTAACAATCTCTGATTGTTTAACAATCTCTAATTTATTTGAGAAATCTTTGATTTCTTTGAGAAATCTTTGATTTTCTTTACAGCAATCTAGCAGTATGACAGATTTTTTAATATGATGATTCATTGTCACATTAAAGTATACTCAGTGCTTTCCATGGGACATAGTTGAGGCAAATCGCAAAAGTCCATGAAAGAGTGGACAAGAGGAAGCCTGCAGAAAAAAAAAGTGAAAAGACAATAACAAATTCCCCTGGGACTTCAAATCTGATAAGAGTTTGGGAACTGATTAGAAGAAGAAAGACAGCTGACAGTGCTTTGTGGCATTTCTTTCAAGGACAAGAACATCAGCTCTGTCAGCTGCAAAATGAGCAGATTGTTCACCCTTCAACTCTGAGCATGTGTGTCAGGGTGTGAATAAGGGGCGACATTTCTACCTGTTTCCATGTTCTTCCCTCATCTCTTTTCTTTTTCACTTATATACACTTACTACTGTGTTCTTTATAGGTGGTCTGAGATTGGAGAAGCAATGACATGTACCAACTCATCCACCCTGTCTGATCACTGCAAAAAAATTGTCACATTGTGTGTGATCCAGCACAGCCCTATGCCAACAAGTGGGGTGGAACAAATCCTAAATCAATGTCTACATCTTGGGAGGCAAAATTAATTCTTCTACCTAGAAAAATTGAAAAGAAAAACTACCCAGCTTCATATACCTGTAACCCTACATTGAGAGGAGATTTCCACTAGCAACAGCTACTTGCATGTACAAAAACCTTTTTTTTTAAATTTTTATTATGCCTTTTATTGTCTTTTGTTTTAAGTTTCCCCTACAGATATTATTAAGAGAATGCTGATGAATACTTTTCAGTTGATGTCATACTAATTTCCTTATACAATATGTCAATTGAACTACTAAATGAATACTATGTCAATATGCAAGCAATTCTTATGTCAGTGGTCAGAGGTACAAGGTCATGTAGTATTCATGTTATGCATAAGGTCATGTAGTCATGTAGTAAATACTAGAGAAATAATAAAAAACCCCTAATTGCCTTAAAATTTTGTTCTAACAATTCATGTACTTGGTTCTTCCTAATAGGTATCATCTCTTACTATGCCATTCCACAATCACACAGACAATGAAAGACAAAAGTTCTTATTTCACATTTAAAATCTTCAACATCAAAACTAGAAATATGAGTAATTGAATGATACCCAGTTAGAATGTCCTTTCTCTGAAAGTTATTAGTGAGGAAAGATATCACGACTTTCTTTGGTCTGATGCTTGCATTCATACATTATTTAAGCGGCTGGCAGAGAAGGGCAACTTCTTTACAGTCCAGTCACAAAGCTAAAATTAGCTATTTACATTTAGTGTACTGCTGCTAGAGAAAAAGAGTACTGAAATGTCTCCAAAATGTGTGGTGTTAATTTATACCAACCTGGTATGAGTAAAAAGGCCTTTAATCAGCAGCTCTGTGATGCTCAGTACTCATTCAGTCAGCACTTAATCTGATGCCCAGGTTTTGCAGCAAGTATCTCAGGACTCATTAAAAGCAGCAGGTAGGTTTGAATATCCTCTCTCCGCAGAACTAACAACATGTCAGTGTTGGCAAGTAAAGGCAGGGTTGTTTGTGCATTTTAGATATTTAAATTTCTTCTCATTCCTTCTCAGCATACAGCATTATAAAACATTCAGGTCTTAGATAGCTCCAAACTTGCAGTTTCCTTTCCAAATGAAAAATTAACCTCTAGCAGGTTATGGTAAATATCATGTTCAATTTCCATATGGACAAGCCAGGTAGCAGAACAATTAGCACACAGGTTTTGGGAACCCTGCTGCTTTTTAGCTGTTGCCTGGATGTAATGTTTCTCTCCTTCTGTCCCTTCTGTACACTGTTTCCTCTTCCTTCTTCATCTTTCTCTCTCTTTCTCCATCTCTTATTCATCCATGCACACACAAAGTCAACTGCTATCTATACAGCCAGAAAAATCTTAGCATAACAGCACTCAGTAATAGGAGAAACATGTCAAAGCAGAGAGTCCTTGCCCTGCAGTCTGATGATATTGTATCACACTGTAGTACAGACTCATGGCAAGGAAGTACTGAACAGCAAGTGGTCCTTGCAGTCAAAATTGATTTATATTGAGAATAAAGCTATCCCATAAAAATACTAATAATTAATACACAGAAAGATAAGTAGACACCTTTGCCATAATATGTTAAAAGTTAGAAAAAAATCTATCATTCCTCTATGTATATCTTCTATGTTATCACCTTATACTGATTCTTTTTCATTTTGTTATTCTAACAGATGATCTTCCTGACTAATGATTAAATTTGTGCTACTTTTTCCACGGTACATTGCCACCAGTTCTGCTCTAGAAATCAGCCAAAAGAGATAGTAGAAACATTGTATGTAATTTACTGGACAGAAAGAAAAGCAGAAGAAAAACATCCAAGTGAAATTTTCCTGCTATTAAACATTGGTTTAATTGTTTACTGACTCTCACAGGTACTTCCTAGAACCTTGTCATGCCACATGGATCAGCTCTGGCACTTCCCCCACTCTCAGGTAAGTCAAATGGACTCACAAACATAAAATAAAACAATTTTCTTTCTTGTCAGGTTAACATCCTGACAGTTTAGCAAGATGAATCAGTACACTGAGTAGTCAAAAAAGTACTGAAATCACTGCATGGGAAAAAACAGCAAGGAGCTTGGTGTCAGAAGGTAGTTAGTAGAGTACATGAAAGAGAAGGGGGCAGCCTTTGACAGTTACGATTTGTTAGATCATATCTGCCATCTTGTGAAGCCTCACCACTAATTAGCACAAGAAAAATTGCATGAAATAGAGAGGCATATCCTTTCATTTTTCCAGAGGTCACCTTACAATTTCAGGTTATGTGTCACCCTCACTGAGAAAAGATTACATTCCTGGAAGATGAATGCGTCCAACTATATTTAGCTCTTCAAAGAGAATTAAAAGTTGTTTCTAGATGTGAAAGCAAAAGGTATTCCCAAGTTAATGTGGCAATAAAATCTGACATATTTAAATAGAAAAGCACAACCAGAAATCATGGTTTGATGTTACCAGCCCTCCTTTTTTTTATTTCCCTGCCTGCCTTGTTCCCAGGTTCATCTGCATACTGCTGCCTGTTTGACTACAGTGATGGAAATGCTGTGGGTAGGAGGACAGAAAACTCTCTCCCCTACAGATTTCAGTTCTGAGCAGTGCCAGCAAATGCAGATACCAAGAAAATCCTGCTCCGAATGAAAGTCGAACAGTTTCTTCAACTGCTTCTTTGTGGGGTTGGTGAAACAAAAGCTTTTTTTTTTTTTTATTTTCTTTCTATTTCCTATATGTCTGCAGTGGTGATACAACTACTTTTTTAATTATGGGCAGTCTCAACATACATGAATCTAAATACCAAAGAAGTCCAAACTTGTGACACATTTTAAGGCCAGATAAATCTTAGCCAGCAAAATATTAAGCAGGACAGCACAGATGATGAAACCATAAAACCATGTTCATACTTGGAAAATTGAATATGCTATTCCTGACAGGACATGTGTTTTATGTAGAAATTGCTGAAACTTCACAATCCAAGTTTTCTAATGGGAAGAATTTTAATTGCTATTGCCATTTTATAGAATCAGTGAATACCCTGAGTTGCAAGGGACCTACAAGGTTTATTGATTTCCTGTCCTTGCACAGGATGTCCTCAAAAGCCACACCATGTGGACAAGAAAACTTTCTTGCATTCTATCAGAATGGTGGTTGTGTGGTCAGTTTCCTGTGGAGCCTGTTCCATTGCCCAGACACGGTCTGGGAGAGAAAAAGAGAAAGGACCATTGTCTGCCCCTTTATTTCTCCTAATGAGGTATAGACTGCAATGAGGTCCCCCCTCAGTCTCCTCTTCTCCAGGCTGAACAGACCAAGTAACCTCAGCTGCTCCTCATACAGCTTCCCCTCAAGGCCCTTCACCATCTTTTTTTGCCCTCCTTTGGACTTTCAAATAGTGCTACAGCTTTCTTATTTTGTAGTGGCCAAAACTGTTCACAATGTTCAAGGTGAGACCACACCTTATGCAGAGCAGAGCAGGACAATCACTTTCTGTGACTGGTCTCCTTCCCCTATCTGTATATTCTCCCAGGGTTTCCCCATCCCCTTGCACAATCTGGCACTTTCCCTGGTTATATTTATTCAGATTTTACAATTTCTACCTGTTTTCAAGGTCTGAAAAAACCTTCAATAGGTGTAAAGGAACACGTATTAATGTTTTGGAGATAAACACGGACAAAATTTCTGATCTAAAATCAGTCTGAATTCTGGAAACTCACAGGTTGTATTGCATAGTAACAAAACTTGATGCCCTTGCTTCGTGGCAGCTTCCTTCATTCATTTTTTTCTGTCACTTTATTATTATGCTCTTTTTCAAAATTCTCTGTGATCAGTAGGAAGCCAAGAGAGATAGAGAGAGACAGAAATAGCTCTCTGATACAGATCACCTTTTTTCATTTGCTTGTGGACAGGTTTAATTTTCATGAACAGTTTAATGAGAAGGTTTCAGAAGGATCAGTGTGTTATTGCCAACCAAAATGAGGAAGTCCAGGTACTTTAACTTTTTCACTTTGGAGTATTTTTTTCAGACAAAATTGATACTTCTCACCATAACAGAACTAAACTAACCTGTTCTATTTTTACATGGTGAGGGGTGGCGGATTCCTATCTTTCATCTTCCTAGATGAAAGAAGCATTTTACCAGGTTAGTGTTTAAAATTCACTTGCTATGCTATCAGTTGAACGTTAAGAGTTTACATCAGGAATAGAATGGGTGGGAAGGATATTAGCTCCCCCCACTCTCAGCCCTCCTTCCCCCATTGTAGTAGCCTGGAAGTCAGCTAGATCCAGAAAGGGATTGTTAGAAACAATAGTTCTCATCAGCAGCTAGCATGGATGAGGCCTCCACTGTCATAATGCTGGAGTCAGTCTTGAGCCCGGAAATTGAGTAGTATGTTTTAACCATTTTGTTCCTTATTATATCTGCTAGAGACTTTCTTCTCTTCTCAGAGAAAGTTGAAAAGAAATTTAATTTCATAGAGCTTCTAGAAATGTTACTTCTTTCTCTTGTAGGCATTCTTTTCACAGTGCAAGGCCGTAGATGTTTGTGTTCTTCCCTTTTTAGTATGTATGATGGGGTGTTGTGCACAGTAGATAAGTTTCTGGGTCTGTGGGTAACGCTGGCAGCTTGGCCGTAGGTAGGAGCACTTGGGCTATATGGTACCTGAAACAAGAATGTATCTGGTGGATGTACTGGCCGAATACCATCCGTTTAGGAGATAATGTTTGGGTTTTTGATGGAGACGCATAGCGTATGGTGTGGATTATCCTACATTTCATGGACTGTCTGATGGGGCAGAGAGTGTGACGCATTACTATACATACTTTTCCATTTACTTTCTTATTAGTGGCAGATAATTCAAAAATTAACTACTCTTTTATATTCTTTGTAACCTACATTTACCAATGGTGACTCAAATTCATGACCTTCTTCCTATATATTCTACATGCTGTGGCACCTTTTGTTCTTCAAATCCCTTATATTTTTGACTTTCCACCACTTTCACTTCCTGCCACTCCTTTTCATGTCACCGTGCCTTCATTTGTCCCCAAAACACAGTGCTGTAACAGATATTTGTAAGCTAACCTACCTCATGAGCCCTTTGGTTAATCTCCCAGAGTCAACATCCTTCTGAAGGAATCACATGAGCTACTTCTCCATGTTGTTACTACACAGTACCACAGAGTTGCTAGAGGCCATCATGACCTCCTGATTTTCTTGAGAATTTGTAAGTGTGTTCCTTAGGCAGAAAATTAGGAAGGACTAATTTGGACTGGTTGAGTATGCAATTGCTTAATGGATTACCAACTAAGAAGCACATTTTAAAATATGTGCGGCAATTCCTCTCATTCGCGTGAACTGAAGGTGCTCATCTACAAGATCCGAATGCAGATCTATGACTGCAGTCATGCATCATTGCCTTCAAGGTGCAAAGCAAATTGGTATACTCCATTTTCTAGCATGTGACACAGTTAAATAATAAATTCCATTTTAAAACTGATTTATTTGAGTGTGCTATATTTGGTATATTTTTAATCTTGAGCTGAGACAGTGATTGCTTCTCAGTATCAGATTATTAAAAAAATCTAATAATTACTTACCTTTTGCAAAATAATTTTATTGTCTTTGTATACCAAAATTCTCCTAGAATTTTACTGGTACTTTTCTAAATATACTCAGAGTAAGACAGTTTCTGGGTTTTTTGTAAAGTTCAGCTTTCTATCTTTATACAACATATTAGAGGTGAATTAATTTAAAAATCTCTGGCTAATTAACAAGGCACACAATGCTTCTAACCCTTTAAATACACAATAATTTGGTTTAATTTGTAGTAATTGTATTATCAGTGTTTTCCCCCAATGGTAGGTATTACAAAGAATGAGTTAATCACATTTTTAACCAATCATCATATTTCTTTATTCCATTTAATTGATTGCTGCTTTCTAGATTCAATAACACAGTCTGTCTAGGCTATCTACTGTCCACATCCTTGTACCTCATGCAATAGTTTTAAATAAATTATGCCCAATTCACAAATCCACTGTGCTGTAAACAAAACAATTAACATTTATTATTTCTTAATGTAGTATGGCCTGTTAGTCAGCCCTAAGACCATGGAAAAAAGACAGAGCTAATATATGTGTCTAACAGAACAGCTTCCTCCCACCTCTCATGCCCCTGCTCACTATTTTGGTTCATATTTAGTAAAGCACATGATTCATTTAAAGCCTATGAGTTGTTTGAATTTAAATCACATGCCTAAAAATATTGAACATTTGCTCATGAGTCCTATGAATACAGAATCTAGGACTTGCATGGAAGAAAGTTAACTTTTTTGGTAAAACAACTCAGAAAACAAACAAAAAATCCCCACAACCCCAATACTAATTAAACAATCCAAGGGTAAGAAAAGTATCCAGTCAATTTGAAATCATGGATGAAAACAGATTATGGTGGAGATTTAACAACTGCTTAATGATGAAGTATATTTGTAGTCATCCATTTTTCAGTCATTCCAAATGAATGTGCTCTGGGACTGGATTTAGCACATCCATTTGCCAAGAATATCCAAGTCACAAGAGCATTCATCAAAATGAATGGGAAGCTGGAATGAACAGTATTTGCTCACTGTTCCTCCAAAGCCAAATATATCTTCAGAGCGCTGACTCCCTCTGCCTATCACAACTCATTGCCTGTGCCCTGATTTTAGTACTATGTTAAGTATGAAGTGCTCATCCTCTCAAATGTGAATCAATATTTATTTTCAAATCACTAACCAAAAGAAAAGCTCTGCCTAGATGAATGAAGAGAATTTTATTGAATAGAGAATGGCCACTTCATGGCTCCTCCCAATACCTCCCAGAGTCAAGAGAAATTTCTATGAACACCTCTGAAAATGATAACACTGAGACCTGTGTGAATATTTTTTCCCGAGAGAAAATTTATGCACATTTATTTTGTTGCTGCTTTGGAATTTGTTGATTTTTCTGTTTTTTTGTTTTATTTTGTTTTCTTATTTTGTTTTGTTCTGTTTTGCTAAAATACAACTTTCCCAACAAACTCTTGCTTTTTATCAATAACTGACCAACTAACTTTAATTTTCTTGAACTGCATGAATCATCAAGACAAAATCACAAAATATTTCTCCATATCACCATCTTCATAAGATAAAAGGTTTTTTTAAAAGACATTTCTATAATTAGTGTTATTTTTTAAAATGAGCAGTGACAAGAAATCACAGTATCTATCTGACCATTGAGCTGTTTCCAGCTGCTTTAGCCTAGTCATATGTACAAATATTTCAGGATACATTTAAAGCTTTTTTGCTCTTCCTAGGACCCCTTTTTGTGAGTCTATTCACACTAGGTTTTCATGAACTAACAACAGCAGAGCACACCTCACACTACATCTAGACAAAAATCAAAGTGCTGCTTAGGACTGACACAGCAGCACTCATTGCCCTCCACGTGGGTAAAGCTTACTGATCACCTATAATTCTGCACTGCAGTGGATAACATCTCAGCAGCAAGCAGATGATGGGCAGTAACAGGGACAACATCAACAACATGTACTCACAGATCCTTCTTAGAAAGTCCATTTGACTTCATTTCTTTCATTCATTAGATCCTTTAAATCAATGCCATCCATCATAACATTTCCTTTCCTTTTCTGTGCCTCATTTAACTGAAAAGCATGTCTAAGTTTCTGGAAGATTCCCAGCAATTTTTCAAATAAGAAACATTGATATGATATAATATGATATGACATGATATCACAAAAAATGCAATCCCCTTGCATGCATCCACTGTCTCTTTAGGAGAAATTCTTTGCTGTTAGGGTGGTTAGGCACTGGAACAGGTTTTGCGGGGAAGTTGTGGATGCCCCATCCTGAAGGTTCAAGGCCAGGCTAGGTGGAGTTCTGAGCAACATGGTCCAGTGAAAGGTGTCCCTGTCTACATCAAGTGGGCTGGAACTAAATGATCTTTAAAGTACCTTCCAACCCAATCCATGATCCTACTATTTAAATTATGATAATAAGTAAACCCATGGAACCCATATTTAAACATATGAAGAAGGGTAGTACTGTTCCCACTTACTTGGCTGACAGAAGGAAAAAAAATTCATGGGAACTGCTGGCTTACCAATTATAGCCAATGAGGTGTTGAAGTAAATTCTGGTTTTCTTAGATTTGTAAAGCTATTAACCATTCACAGTTCTCATTAATTCATTATACGCATAGGCACCATTCTCCAATAATTCATATTTTGATGTATTTAGGCGGAATAAGTAAATCACAAATTATCAAATACAACATAAGTAACAGAGTGCACAAGCAATTAAAAAATCCAAATAACCTCAGTAAAAGCAATTTTGAAATACTTTAATCTGGATTTATGAAAATATTTTTCCTTTAAAATTAGTCTCCATTAATTCAAAATGGCTTAGAGTTAGTCACTCTTCTAACAAAAGTTTTAAAAGCAACATCCCTAACACTAATCACAAAGATCAAAGCTAAAGTACTGTCCAAAGTTTAAAGATCACTCTTATTCTTTTATTATTAAATCAGTAGAAAATAACAGTGATTCATTGTCAATATAAGGACTTCTACCAATTTGAGGAGCAGGACCATCAGTAGCTGACCCATGGCTAAGAAAAGCTGTCCATAAAAGCAGGCACAGACAGCAGTTTGAGAACCATACAAGATAAAACAGCATCAAGGGTGGCTACAGGGAATGCTGGGCCCACGTACAAAAGCAAAGGCAGGCCTAGTGCTGCGCTTTGATACTTGTTGCTTCTCTTGATGTCACGTGCAGTACTAAAAATTGGAGCTTAATTTAGCAAATTGGTGTTTAGTTGGAAAATACAGGGGTCTAGGTGTAACTGAAATCAGTCCTAATTTCTTTCAGAGAAGAGAAAGGTTTTCTGTACTTTAAGCTGGCTACTTCTCATTAGTCAGAAGTGAAAACAGTTGAATTGCTCTGCTAATGTAAGTTACTAATTAAATTAATTACTTAAATACTAAAATAAATGAATATGCTAAAAGCAAACCATGCTTTTTATTTGAGTCTATAATTTACAGTAACACTTCAAAAAATTACTCTCGAGATAAAATAAAAACATTCTTTTTCTTTCTTTTGATAATAATTGAGCAGATCTACTCTATATCTAACTAAAATATGCATCTATATAGAAAGTCTGACTTACTACATGAATGAAAAGTATTCGCAATTAACTTGAAATATTGGTTTATTGTAGTAGCTGAAGAAAAGTTTAAAGTAAGCTGGAATCACATTAGTGCAGTACCTTATTACCATTACCTAATTTAGCATTCAGAAATTTTATATTTGCTTATAAGAAAATAAGCAATTTTATTAAAATCATTAACAAACTGCATGGCTCTCTAGTAAAAGTACATTAAATATACATTAAAATCAGTAACAGTTTTCATGAATACCTTAGACATCTAAAAGTCTTTGTCAAGTTACTTTCTAAACGATTTGCCAATTTTTTTTTGTGTGTTGAAATTGCTACCCTATTCGATAAAGATTCCTTTATATAAATCAGGCAAAAAATGCAAATATAAATAGCAAAATATGTAATACTTTGATGCAGCGTAAACTAGACTTTCAACCAGGTTTTCAATATAATAAGATGATTAGTCTGTGGGGTAAAAAACCCAAACAAACTGTCCAAAACAAAACAAAATATATTTGTGGGCACCATGACAAATCTAATTTATTCAAAAATTCTGCAATGGAATCATATTAATTTTTATGAAATCCTAAAATTTAGACATATTAATTATATTATTTAAAAAGAGAAAGTAAAGATATGCAATCATAACATGCAAAGCTATTACCTTGAGGTCTGTAACACGACTACCTCCTGCCATATAGAAATTTAGATTATTGAAGTTATCAAGGATCATGTACTTCTCTCTTACCCCCCAGAAGATCTGAATAGCCATAAGGTATGTTCTTGCACTGCTTTAATTATGATCTCTGCTTGAAATACATCTAACTCTTAATGCTTCTTTTTTGGCTATTTTTTTTCATCTTCTGTGGTGTCATACTACTACTATCATCAAATAAATAAATGAATAAAATAATTGTATGTTTTCATCAAACACACCTTACCCTGTACTTTTTAATATTCCATTGGCTAAATTTTCAGGATGTATTTTTTTTCTCAGCTATTACTATTCCATAATGGAATCTTTGCTTTTGCCTTCAAATCTAAATGATCTTTCTTATATTACCACAGCCAAAGTAATCAGCTACATCATATAATTTTCCAGCAGAAAATCTCCCCTTGCAGTCAAATACACTTGGAAACTACTGATGATCAAGTGTTTAACAAGATTTCACAGGTATCTCATTAAGAGAAGAAAATCCAGTGTGTTAACTAACATGGGCTACTAATGAAGTTATATTGTACAGTCTCTTCACCTAATCAAAGTCTCAAGAAGCAGTTACCATTTATGGAAGATCCTCCAGGTGTACTTAGGATGGAATGCACACATGATACAGGGCTCTGATATTTTCACAATTTTAGAAAATTAGCATAATTGACAAGAATCCCCAGTTAGAAGTACAGTAAATGAAGTAATTCCCCTCTTGGTTTGGGCCCTTACTGAAACCTCGTTGTTTCTAGTCCCAAATTTTTTACGTCTAAGTCCATGGGAAAGTGACATGGTCTTGGTTCATGGAAGAAGCAAGATTAGAATTGGATTCCAGGATTGTGTTTGAATAACGAAGTACTGAAGCTAGGTAAGAAACTATATAAATATAAAATAATAGACAGCAGAGCTATGAATATATGAAAAATATATAAAAAAGCAAATATCTTTTGGCATCACTACCACCAGTAGTGAAATGACTCAACTATTTCTCTCAGGGCAGTAATTTCCTTTTAATAACCATTAATTACTAAATAATTATTTTAATTTCACCATGATTCTTGGTATAATCTCACCAGCATTACTGGTAATTACAAACCTTAACGTTATTTGGCAGTAGAGTTAGGATTATATTGCCCTTTACAATAATCTTTGTTGTCCTGGAAAACAAATACATCTTCTCCAAAAGTAATTGGTTCAGAATATTTCTACCCTTAGTCTTAGAATGTCAACTTCTGTGCTGGACACTTATTTTCTTATTTTCAAATAAGAAAATTAAGGTGATTTAGTACCTAGATTCATATCAAGTGAATATGAAATTGGAGACAATAAACCTTGTATAAAATTCCATGCTAAAAAAAAAAAAAGTAGCTGTTTTTCTGCACCTCTGTCCCTTGCAAACCATTGAAAATAAATAATTTGTTCAACACACAAAATTTATAGAGTACACTTTGGGTATCTTTCTCTTTAGCCATTGTTTGTGAAAGGCTATACTCTCAGTTTAGATGCTAAATTTAAGTACAAAATAATCATGGTGAAAAACAATTAATTTGACAGAAAAATTATGAACTATAATATTAAAAGTTCAGACAAGCCTAATGTACTGAGTTAAGCTTTGTCACCTCCATTTTTTAAGGTAAAAACTTAACAGAATATTTTGGGATTTGGAAATAGGAGGGTAATGAAGGGAAGGAAGATTTAAGTCCTTAATTACCTCTTTGAATGAGCATACCATGAACTTCAATAGCCTTCACCTTCCCTGGGGTTAAAAGAGGTTTATTGTAAGCAATACTTTTATATTACATAAAATATGGCTTCAGAAATTAGTTATAATATGAACTGTCTTCATGTGTAGTAGTCAAGCATTTCCCCCTACTTTGTACAGTGGCACCTCTGCAAGAAAAAAAAAACTAATTACACCCAATAGTAATTTAAGGGGAATAATTAAAAGTGGTGTCAGAGAGTGAAAGGAAGATGATGCCATTTTCTAGTTAACTGGAGCATTTAAAGACTCACTACCCTATTCTTTGAGCTTAATTAAATATATTAAAATTGGTTGTGAAGCTAATATATTCAAGTTGTGAAAAATTATTAAGAATTAGTAGCTTTTATGAATAAACATATTCTGATTTCTTCACTTACAGAAAATAAATTTGTGATCAGGGCAAAAGAAAGTAAAATTTAGAGTTTATTGCAAATTTCAGCGTCATCATGTCTTAATTGTGCTTAGAATTTATTTGTAGTAGAAAATAAAATTGAAAATTGCAGGAAAAAACCTACATCCCTTATGTAGGGGATTATCAATAGTAATAATGTGGATAAAAACTGCACCACCTGCTAGACCAGTATTTTACTCTGCAAATCCTTCTGTTTTGAAGCTGGATTTTACTTGAACTGAACCCAGCACTGTATGTATCTGTGACAACATGCTGATTTGTCAGTAATACCATTGTGGTCTCAGAAGCTCTGTTCTCTAAAACACGCTATTTTGCCAATTAAGTATAGCTTTGAATCCCATCTCTATGATACTTATAAGAGGGACATCAAAGAAGGTGTCTTCCAGAGGCAGATAATTTTTGATGCATTTGAATAATTTAATGCAGAGGCAACCATTGTGAATACTCATTTTAGAAAAAGAGATAAATATCCCATCCAGACTAGAATCTGTTATGAAGTCACAAAACCATAGCCTCCAAAAAACACAGTCTAAAAGAGACTTTTGTCTTTCAATGACACTATTTCAGAACAACAGATCAAATGAAAACATCTCATTTAATAATATTTAAAAAGAAATTCTGATTAAAAATATTTGAACTAGTGTGGACACACATTTCTGTATCATTTTCCTAGTTGATATCTGACAGATATTTTTTTCTTTTCATTAAGTAATGTAATGTAATGTGTCAAAATATTGATAATTCTACTCCAATATTAATTAAGCATTTTGAATATCTCTTTGGATATGAACGTTTCAGTGGAATTTTTGACAACCGCCATATATTCCATATCAAATGCTGATTTTTCAGACTTTGAAAAATCTTGCAAACACAATACCACTTTATTTTAGAAGAAAAAGGGATTCATCTGCAGAAAAAAAGGGGTTCATGAGTTGTCTTTAGATGTCTGTATCCTGATGTGCTGGTTCTGCACCTGAGAAGTAGGTGTCTGGAAAAACATGCAGAGACATTTTGTATTATGATTTGCACTGAAATCCAGTTCATTGCTGTAGCTACTCAGGGTCTGGATAAGTGAACTCTTCACTGGGTAAAAAAATGGCTCATTAGCCCAGACCAGAGAGTGGCAGTGGATGGAGTCAAATCCAGTTGGAAAACAGTCAAAAATGCTGGTCTCCAGGGCTCTGTACTGGGGCCAGTTCTGTTTAATATCTTTACCAAGGGCCTGGATGAGTGTACCCTCACTCAGTTTACAGATGAGACCATGTTGTATGGGAGCGCTGATCTGTTTGAGAGTTCAAAGTCCCTATCTCATGTAATGTAAAGTATGCCATTTTTGGGAAAACATTACTTTTGCATTTAGGAACAATTTTGCAGCTAAACCAATATCTAAATTCTGGTTTCCTTTGCTTTACTGATTTTATGCCACTGACAATGTTTTAGATCACACTCTTTAGATTTACTTTCATAATTTTAAATTAGAGTTTGAGATTGATAGGTCAGTTAAAATATGATGGCAGAATATTAACAATGACAAGTAAAAAATTGATGATTGGTTACTGTAGAATACAGCTCAGCAGCGCAACAAGCACTTCCACCTAAATCAGTGTCTACACTACCAGTATTCATATAAAAATTCTGTCTCCCTAAATGCTACAATTTCCTGTTCAGACACATTCATTTGGATGAATTATAAACTAAAGGTTATTTCTACAGCATTTTTCATGAGCTAAGTCTTTCAGTTTGTAAACTAGCAAGAGCATGGAAGTAAACTATGCTGTCCAAAGCTCAGAAGTCTTTTTAAAATGAAAGTTTTAAAATTCATGAACACATGAAAGGTATCTGAGGAAGTTTTAGGAATCATAAAAAAAGAGAATTATCTTCTATCAATCATATACTGAAATTCAGTGTAACTTGTTCACCTCGCCAATAGATTTATTTTCTGCAGAAGGCAAAAGTATGGATCATCTTCTTCCTCTTCTTCTTCTCAGATTAATAAGTAAGGGTGACATTAATGTCAGTGCATTATAGGCCTTCTGCGCTTAGGAAATGGTACTATGAAGCATTTTGTATGTAAAAATTCTACATTATTTTCAAAAAGATATAATTAAATATCAAACCCTTACTAAAAATCATAGCGATTTTGCATGTATTTTTTTTGAATTCTGAGTTTTTCTAGGGTGTGTGACTTGAGAGAAAGGATTGAATGTTGTTTTTTCTTTCCATGGCTCCCCACAGTAGTGTTTTATGAAAGAGCTCACTAAAATAACTTATTGCATCATAGACCTGGTTACAGAGTCCAAATATATATCTGCATTGCTTTTCAAGTCCTACAAAATGTCCCAAACTTTAATTTTACTTGTATTTTTATTCTAGTACAATTGTCTATGGTAATTCATAAAACATAAATTGTCTTGCATGAGATTCAAGAAAAACTAATACAACCATGAAACACACAGTCTCTGCTCCAAGAGAGAAAAAAATCATTTAGGTAACCCAGAATTACTCCTAATATTTTACTAAGGAAAAAAAATTAAAAGGCACCAACCAATGTATTTTATAAGGAATTAACTTTATGGCAAACATTTGCCCCTCTGTTAGAAATTTCTGAACAGTCAGCCAAATTCTGAGCACTTAGGATCTAGGAATAAATTTTAGGAATTATCTGTCACAGGTTGTCCTCAGCATCTAGACATAGTTCTTATGTCTGTAGCATTTCCAAGAAATCTCTCTGTACTTACAGTCACATCCAAGGGTTCAGTTATAAAAAATTTAAAATACGTTAAGCAAACTGCAAATTTTAGATGAGGTTACTAAAGCAGCATATATAGAGAGAAGAACCTTAATACACAATGTTTTTCATTTCTGAACACCAGCTCTTTAAAACTAATCCTCAAATGTTCCATATGCTACATAAATCATATAATATGCCACAATACTCTTTGTTGTAGTTTATGGTTAAGTCTACTCTTCACATTCCCCAACTCATGTATGTGGAATCATGCTATCCTTCACTATAACTGATTGCCAGAGCCTTAGATTTGTATCGCTGTGGAACAGGGGCCTAGAAAGAGTCAGCCAACATTCCTAAAATGAGATAATGCCTTTTGCATTGACCATAAAAAATGATTATTGGTGGAATATAAAGATACATTCAAACTTTATAGTGAATACCTTGAAAAAAAAAAAAAACACAATAGTTTACATGTGTATGTTAAAGTGGGCCTGCTTTTAATCCGTTGAAGGCAGGTTGTGAATTTTTTGAAAGGCCATAAGTCATGCTTGGTGGTTTCTCTATAGTTCTCCCTCTTCCTCTTGGGCTTAATTCCAAGGTCTTCTCCAAGGGGTCTTTACTTGCAAGTCAGGTCTGCTAGCAGTCTTAGAAATACATGAAAATGCCAATTAAACCACTGAACTTCATGGAGTGAATACTCCCAGTATTTTTGTGATCACAGATTTCATACCTTCAGTCACCCGAGATTCTAGGTAAATGGAGTGATCCGGCACACTAATGCAATTTGGAAAGCAGAGACATAGCTGACAAAGTATTTATACTTTTAATTTCTATCCTTAGAGCAGAATCCTTTTAGCCATGGAATGACAAAACAGAAGATTAAGAGATTATACCAATTCTTCATGGCTTCACATTATGGTCTTTTCTAAGCCTACGTTAGCACCGGCAGACATTTCTATAGCCATAGAGCACTTGAGAAGGTAATGAAGACAATACCCTTTATGTTTAATTCTCAGTACTCCTGATCCTGCCAGAAACACAAATTTGATTAACAGTAACATCTTTGAAACTTCCACTCAATTATAGACAGATAGACTTTTAGATATAGCACTGGACACCAGGAAAAAAAAACAAAACAGGAACTATTGGCCTGTGGTCCTGGCACAAAGCTGTGCTGAGCCAAACTCAGTTAAAGGAAAAGTCATAAATATTTATAGTGGAATATAGAGGAAAAAGGGATGCAATAAATACTTTCCTGTTTTCTGTTTCAGATTCATATTTCTATTCCTGTCACCCTAATTTCACAGTGATTTTCTGACACAACTCCTTTCTCTGCTAGTAGGCAGTTTTCTTCAAAGAATATTGACTGGCAGCAGCTAAACAAGTTCAATCATGATCAAAAGAAGATACTTTGAAATAATAATGAACATCATCATAACCACTCCCATTAGCTCTTTCTTTTTCTGTTTTTCCTTCCTTTATGAATAAAAATAACTAAAATCTAGTAGTGTTAATAAAAAAAAAAAAAAAAGGAAATGAACTGCATTCTATAAGAACATCAAATTCAGTCATTAACCCATCACTGCTCAAGTCCACTACTAAGCTATATCCCCAAATGACACATCTAACAGGGATAGTGACTCAACCCTGGGTAGCCTGTTCCGGTACTTGACAACATTTTTCTGGGAAGATATTTTTCCTAATATCCCATATAAACCTTCTCTGAAGCAGCTAAAGCCATTTCTTTTCAGCCTGTCACTAGTTACCCAGAAGACACTGACATCCACCTCACTGCAACCTCTTTTCAGGAAGTTGTAGAGAGGAATAAGGTCTTCCCTGAGCCTCCTTTTCACCAGCCTAAACACTCCCAGCTCCCTCAATCAGTCTTCAGAAAACTTGGTTCCAGACCTTTCTACGACTTTATCGCCTTTCTCTGGAAATGACACAGCACTTTAATGTTTTTATTGTAATGAGAGATTCAAAACTGAACACAGGTTTCAAGATGAGACCTCACCAGTGCCAAGCACAGGGAGATGACCATGGCCCTGGCCACACTAATGCTCACAGATTTGCTTTCAGGAAATTTTATTTATTTTAAAGAGCAGGCTAAACCAGTGGAAATATGGTTGGACTTCTGGACTTGAGAAAATGGCAGCGGTTTATGTTTACTAGAAACCAAGGTAAATGGGAATCCAGAGACATCCTAGCTGATCAGAATTTGGCAAATATTGTCCGGATTTTCCAATATGGAAAGAAGGAGGACAGAAACAGGAGGCCTGTCAGTCTCACATGTCACATGATGAGTGACCTGGCCCTGTGCTCTTCGGGATCTTCATAAATTATTTGCATGAAGGACTGAAAGGGATAATAAGTACATTTACAGGTGATTCAAAATTGGGAGATGTTCCTGATTCTCTCCAAGGCAGGCCCTGTAGAGGGACCTGAACAAATCAGAGGGCTGGGCAATCACCAACCACATGAAGTCTAACAAGTGCAAGTGGGATGAGGCAACCCTGGATGTACAGACAGACTAGGGAATGAGAGGCTGGAAACCAGCTATGCAGAAAGGGGCCTGGGTTGATTACAAGTTGAACATGAACCAGCAGTGCCCTGGCAGCCAGGAGGGTCACCCGTGTCCTGGGGGGCATCAGGCACAGCATCACAGCCAGGCAAGGGAGGGGATTGTCCTGCCCTGCTCTGCTCTGGGGTGGCCTCACCCCAAGTGAGTCCTGTGTGTAGCTCTGGGTGCCACAGCATAAGATAGATATGAAATTATTCTAGAAAGTGCAACATAGATGGTAAAGGACCTTGAGGAGAAACCTTGTGAGGAATGGCTGAGACCACTCGGTCTGTTCAACTTGGAGAAGAGAAGAATGAGGGGAGATCTTGTTGCAGTCTACAACCTTCCTGCGAGGAAAGAGGAGGGGCAGACCCTGACCTCTGTGGTGACAGTGACAGAACCCAGGGAGATGGCCTGAAGTTGAGTCATGAGAGGTTTAGGTTGGATATCAGGAGAAGGTTTTTCACCCAGAGTGTGACTGGGCATTGGAACTAGCTCCCCAGGCAGCCTGGTCGCATGAAACATTTGGACAAAGCTCTAAGGCATATGGTGTGCCTTGTAGCACATTTTGCACATCTTGGGGATGGTGTCATTAAGCAACAGGAGCTGGACTCAATAGACCTTGTGAGACCCTTCCAACACAGGGTATTTTGTGATTCTGTGATTCTGTGAAACATTTTTGCCTCTTTTTTAGATACAATGCAAAACATGTCTAGATGAAAAAAGTCTGATCCTGCCTCTTAGATTTTCAGGCAAATAAAATCTGATTTGTATATTAGAAGTCTGGTTCTTTATGGGCAAGAAAGGTAACAAGACCAAGCTATCTAGGGATTCTGACCACCATCCTGATGTGTACATTTTCTTGACACTTGAAGTGAAACGAGAAAATTCATTATATGTAAGAGCAAAGATGATACTGTGGCATCAATGAAAAACAAGGAAGTTCCTGGCTGCCCTAATGAATACTCTTATTTAAAGCAGATTTCATATCACTGAAAATATACTCAGATTTTTTTTTTTGTGTACATTGCTTTTCTGGAAGTTTTTTGTGCAAATCCCAATGGCATTGTTTCAACAATGATCTTTCCCCTGCAATTGTTTTAACACAGATAATAAAGTCTCAATTTATTCATGGGCCTGGATGAGTCAAGTTTCCTTTTCACAATGAGGACTCAGAGTAATTCCTTAGCTAAAGGATTGTCCTTTTTTCTATACCATCATTGCTGCCAAGAGTCCTATCATATCTGTTGATTTGAGAAATTGAAAAAGGAGTGCATTAGAATGAAAACACAAGTAAAAAATAGTATCTGCTGCTTCTCAGATTCATGGCTGATGTATTCTGTTTGAATTGAACAACCCAGAAAAATGCATGTTTTAAAAATCAAAATGAAACATATTTAGTATGGTTTCATATTTTTGAGTGCTTGCACTTGCAGATTACATCTTGCTTTCTGTGACCAAGTAAATTAACCAGAACAATACAGTTGAACTACTGTGAAAGAAAAAAAATTAGTCACCTTGACACAGTCTGACAATCACTATGACAATTATGTGAAAGAGTCAGCTGAATGTTCAGCAAAATGCTGTTAATACTAGGTCTAAGATACATAGCAAATAAGGGCTTCTGCCAGTATTAAGAATGCAAACCTAGTCAGTCAGTTAATTACTTAACATGCAGAAGATTCCATAACTTATCCTACATTTCACAAAATGACAGACTTCTTTCAGTGAGCAGTCTGCCTTATCCATAAAGGTGCTGCAGGTGTTTCAAATAACTGGCTGATTGCCTAGTGAACGGTCCATTAGAACAACTGCAGATGACATGAAGAAAACAGAAAATTACAAGTCTCATAGAAGAAAAAAAAATGCAAACAGCTTCCTACCCTAGCTAAAATAATGTAAAATACACTTCAAATCCAATTGTAAAATACAATAAATCCTTATAATATGAATTTAGGGGAAAAAAATCCTTACAGAAATTTTTGAGACTGCCTGATCATTGCCCAGTGCTACAAAGTCAACACATAGGAATGTTGTGGAATCTGAAGAGATTGAACATTATTATTTAGCTCCTACTATTTTGCAACTCTAAACAGCATATTGATGTAACCATCTGAATAGATCTTTCTGCAAAATAATGTTGTTATTCAATATATTTGGATAGGTTCTTTAAAAAGCATGTAAATTGAAATATTCCACATATTGTATGGATGCAGCATCCCAGCATTTCCTGGAGACCTTAATCTCTGTTCTCTCATATTGTAACTACAAAATTATATACAAACAAGAAAATAAAACAATCACTTTTCTCTCCTTAAATCTTACCACTGTCTAATGGATGTCCCACATACTTTCCTTGTACTACATACTTTCCTTGAACTTCTTCCCTTTATTAGCTTGAAATACTGAATTTCAATTCCTTGCCATAACCTATACAGCCTAATGTGTTTTTCAAACAAGCAGGTATTCAAGACAGAGTTTCTCTGTGTTGTAAAGTACTTTTCCCTCTAAGGAATTCCTAATGCAGCTCTCTCTACCCAAATTCAGATTTCTAGGGTTTCATACAAATGAATTTTCTATCTGATAGACAAAGATAGAAATATTACTTGCGGTTAGAAGCAGCAGTGACCATTACGGTATCACAGTTAACATGAAGGTATCAGAGGGAGAAAACAAGCTTGGTTTCTGACAAAGAGTATAACCATGTAAACCTTTCCTTTTCATGAAAACTAAGATTAAAAAAAAAAAAAAAGCAACCTTAGTAATTTCATCAAATAGAATGTAATATCATATCATATCATATCATATCATATCATATCATATCATATCATAATACAATACAATGCCTTCCTGAAACATAGTCATTATAATTAAGAATATCCATGAAACATGGGAAGGTGTTTAGAAATTGCTAAGTAAAATGGTGCATTTCATTATCATATAATATTCAGTGAAGCAAGACTACACTATATCTTACTACAGTACTAGCATAGAGAAGAACCTTAATTTTAAAGAGAAGAGCTAAGCAAGCCATTTCAGAAGAAGATAAATAAGATGGGAACTAGAAAAAAAGGGATAAATGTCTCAGAACATTGTGGAATTTAGAAATATTAAATTGAAAGCTCATATAACCTGATTTTACTTAAATACAGAAGGTTTGAGAGAAACTGCACCCCCAAATGTCCCTAGAACATGAAGTGCCAGAAAATATACATTTCCATTTTCTTACTCTCCTCCTTACCTGAATATTTATGGGGAACGTCCAGGAATCTGAGACAGGACAAACTGCTTAATCTATCTCCATGATGGATTCTGGAGTGTGTCAGTGCTATGTTATGTGGCTGATATTTTAGAGGGAGGAGTTGTAAATCCAGAGGGGCCTTGGCAGGGTTGACAGGTAGGTCTGCACAACCTCACGAAGTTCAGCAAGTCCAGGTGTCAGGCCCTGCACAGGCATAAAGACCCTATCTGGATCAGGAGTGGATTGAGAGCAGCCCTGAGGAGGAGGACTTAGAGGTGCTGGTGGATGAAAAACTGAATGTGATCCTGTAAAGTGTGCTCACAGGTCAGAAAGCCAAACATGTCCTGGGCTGCAACCAAAGCATCCAAGTGTGGGCTGCAGGGGAGGGAGGGGATCCTTCCCTGCTGCAATGCATTCAGCTCTGGAGCCACCAGGAGGATTTGGATTTTTTTAACTGAGTCCAGAGGAAGGGACAAAGATGATCAGATGTATGAAACACCACTCCTGTTAAGACAGGCTGAGAAAGCTGGGTTAAGCTCTGCATATAAACAATTCTCTTGATTTTAAAGGAAACATTTCTAGGTGCAGTGCTATTTATCAAAATACAGGAGCTTCATGTAGTATAGTTTTTAGACACTCACAAACTACCTGCAAGGCCTGTTGTTACCACAAATTGTTTCTTCAAATAGATATTTTTGCAAAAAATCCAATGAAACAAGTCTGGTACTCAGCATTTCCTGATTTTGAAGACTATAATGATGTGTTTTCAGAGGGCCTTTTTTTTTCAGCAGCAGATCCAAAGCAGACTGAAAAGTCAGGCAAAATTTCCAGTTGATTTTCACAGACTGAACTGAAGAAAATAATAGAAATACTAGATACATTTTTTTGGTCTTTTTTATGGTCTGTGAAAAATCTTTATAAGCGACTGTGGCAATGCTCAGTTCCTAGAAACAAGAAAGTACATCTGGGCATTTAAGACGGCAAATCTAAAATTCCAGAAATGCAGTACACGAAATCTAAACTCTTAATCTACTCTTTCTGGACAGCAAATTTTTATTTTTTTTAAAGTTACAATTACTTTTTAATAACAAAATGAGTTGCCATCTGACCATAAGTTTATATAGTATGTCTTTGATTGAGCAGTCATTACATTCTTATGATGTAGACTAATGACAAGTCTAATCTGGACTTATATTGGTGCCTCAGAAGTATATAAACTACATCAGTCTTAAATACCTGAATAAACATTATTAAACCAAAGCATCAAAAAATACAGGTCATGGTATTTGTAAAGGAATGTGCTAGACTCATACTCCAGGAGCTCCATGGAGTTAATTTCTTCTCAGATCACAGCTGAGCTCTGTCAACTTCTCTGAACATTCAACAGAACTGAAAAATAAAAAGGCATCTGCAGTCTTCAGAAAATCCTCAGACCTAAGTCCCTTAGAGATTTTCTGGTTTCTGAACTGTGTGCACCAAATAATTTTTGAGATTTAACCTTGGCACTACTGAAATAAAGGTTGGAATTTCAAATTACGCTAGCTGTTATAGTAGGATTGAACTCTTAAGTTTTAGATCTCTTCAGATTTATGTATTATTATTCACTCTGATAAAACAAATTAATTTTTCATCTATTTATAGGTTTTAAAAATATATAATTTATTGCTAAGATTTCCTGAGGCCTAATACTTAAAGAAGCAAAAGATATATTTAAATACTGCTTATATTTCCCAATTTTTCAGTAGGAAAAAAATTAGTCTAGGAAATCAGAGGCATAATTTTATTAAGCCATGATGTATCCCCCTAAAAACTGCTAAAAATGCTATTTATTTATTAATATTTGAAGAGAGCAGCAAAACTTATATTAAGGTGTATTATGAAGCAAGTAGAAATTGCTGTGAAAGCTTAGGTACTTATTTTACCGAGTTAATTCCAGGCAACCTACATTTAATATGAAGCGCGTTTGTACAAAACTGTCATAAAATGCATAAATGGGAATAAATCTATTTATGCAGTCACATTTCTTTTCATTTTTCTTATAAAAGCAAATATGAAAATGTAGCCTGATACATGAATAGTAATTTGCGTTCTTACTCAAATGTTACAGACATTTCTATGAGAATACCTGTAATTTTTCAAACCTGTTTGGAAGTAAATCTAATTTTTTAAGTCACTACTACAGATGAACAGAAAATGAGTAGGAAACAGGATCCATTGCAGTCAGGTGTTAACACCATACAAAGAAGATTCCCATTCTAGAGGATGTACTGCCTAAACTGAAAAATTAGTTTAGATTTTGCAAAGAAAAAAATTAACCAGAAGGAAAAGAAGCAACTTTTCCAGGACCATATGTTGATATGTACATAGAACCATGATCTACAAGCCCATCATAGTTCACAATTCTACTGTTAATTCCTGTACTGCTCTCTATCCTTCTAATTAAAGACATTGACTTGCTTATGCTTGAAGCTGTATTTTAAAAGCAACATGTCACAGCCTCCCAGTGATTCAGATGAAGACATTCTGCTTTTCATCTAACAATGTCTAGATTCTTGGTGACACTTGTCATAGGGATGAAGATTGTTCAAGTTGTAGCTCAGAGAGAAAATAGGCAGAACTGATACAAACAAAGGGACTTATTCACCCTTTATTTTATAGTTAGTGTTCTCTTATCTGAAAGTTGCAGAGCTTAATCTTTCACCCCATCTTAAAATTAAACCTTTCTAAACACATGTATTTGACACAAGGAAAGAGAAGGCAGATACCTGCACTAACAGAAATCAGTAAGTATGAGATTAATTTTAGAGTTTAAACCACAATATTTTCAATTTGAAACCATTAACAATCTGTCCACAGAAGAAAGTATTTGTAACTCTTACTGATGCCTGAAGAATTTGTAGATCTCTCTGTTCTACAGCCTTAGCTTGACTTTTAAATCAGCTTGTCATAACCAAAGCTAGCTACTGTTGTTCCTTGCTTCATAGATAGGAGACCCAGAGTGCAAACAGAAATTTTTGAATTTCTGTTAATTTCATCTCCATTTATCTCCATTTTATTTTTAGCTCCATTATTTTTCGTCTCAGAAGTGAAAGAGCATGGAAGCAGAGAGCAGGTTAACAATGGTTGTGTGGGCTCTTCTGAGACCTCTTTGTGGCACTAAATACACAGGGAAGACCACAGACCACCAAGAACACCAGGAGTTAGCCCTAATCAGGAGTCCAGCTCCATAGAATGATTTGCAAAAGCCTTGCTTGATTCATAGGTGAAAAACCAGGTTTTCCAGCCTTACAAAATCTATGTCATTATTGTCTATCAAAATCTGGATTATTGCCTTTTCTAGTAGCAACACAGGTTCTGAAGCAATTCTTATAGGATATGGCTTTGGCAGATTTCTGTAGTCAGTGTTTGACTAGAGCTGGACCAGATCATCCCTGTACATCCCTTCCAGCTGAATTATTCTGCTCTATCCTATCCTATCCTACCCTATCCTATCCTATCCTATCCTATCCTATCCTATCCTTATAAATCAAAATAGTAATCTTCAAGATGATTGCCTGAAGGATATATTACTTTTTCATATAATTGTGAATTAGTTGAAGAGAGACATTATGGCACTTCTCAAATCAACTTATTAGTATGGTTTCCCAGGGCTGAGATCAAAAAACTTGACTATGACTTTTCATATAAGATTGTTGACTGTTCTGTTTAAGTAGCAGAGGTTTAGATAGCTTAGAAGATATTCTATTTTTTCCATATACAAGCAACTAGTACTGTCAAATATATCTAAGGTGACTTTTAAAGTAGATCTAACTAGAGATCACAACATGATTTCAAATTTTTTGGGATTAAAATAAAATTCTGTTTTGAAATAAAATCGAGGACCTATTAGGGAGACACAAATGAGTGATTTGTAGTTTGATACCTGTAGCAGGTTGACTGCTGGCCAAATGCCAGCGCACTCATGAGAACCATTTACTACATTGATCTGGAGTAGGACCTATATCAGAATACTACTAGATGGTTTATCACAGGAAAATTGTGAATTTCTACATTGGTTCTTAAATATCAAGTAGTAAAAAATAATAAAAAAAATCTGGCTGTTTAGCCACATACTGTATTCAACAGAGAAACTTTCTCTTAAAAATTTGAAAGAAAGCTTTTTTCTTTTGTACAGAGAACATTCCAAAGAAAGGTTGGAAACACTTCCATTAGTACATTATAAGAAAGAAAATACAGATAAAGCCTGCATAACCTAATAGCATTTCACAAAGTATAAAAGTATATGGCAGATACATGTTTTAATATTTTCATGACTACAGTCATGATACCTCTCTTAAGCAGTATTAGCCATGTCATTATGGATTCTTAAATTAAAATGTGCTTACCTTACCCTGTATTTTCTACAAATTTTTCCTATATACATTACAAATTTGGAGAATATTCTTTATGCTGTGATCAGAAATACATTATTTTTGTTGCTGTTATTTTGTTTAATTTTTCTTCTTGAAGTGTGATTCAGTACAGAGGATCATCATGTTAGGAATTGTTGACACTGGTGAAGACTAAACACAAACATCACCAATTACTTAATCACCAGTGTTTTGAATCTCTGGTTTTCTATTACAGTGACTGTCTCTTAATTTATTTAAATCACTGATGTGATTTCTACTGTAGAGAAAATGGAGAATGTGAAATTCTATTTCATCTAAATCACTGTAAAGCTAGAACACATTGTAACATGATCTCAAATATCTTCATATAACTGAAACAAATGCCTACTGAAGTGATTGCTATTTTCTTGCATGAGAGAAAATATAAAAAGCATTTTAACAAATTTTCAACACTTTATGCAAATATGAACACCAATACAGAAGCAATTATAAGGTGGAATAAATTGAATAGATGACTTCTACTTTTGATAATTCAGTATTTCTGGTAAGCTGAGTGCTACTGATGTGACAGGAATAATAATTTTCCATACTTGAAAGCTGGTGTCCTGAGAAAACCTTGGTGGGATCAGCAGGGGAAAATCTTCATACTCCTAATTTCTTGTGGTTACCATAGGAGAATAAATTAAAATCAGCTTTGTTGGGGGAGGGCAGAAGGTTCCCCAGCTATTTAGAAAACATGCAATTAAATTAATTCTAAAAAAACCCACACTGTATCTCAGGTTTTTACAGGATATTCAAGACAAAAAAGGATGCTTCTTGAGCTCTAATAATCTATCATTTCTCCTGTCTGTGGGCTGCAAATTCATTATCCTTTTTTTACTAATTTTATTTCACCAAATTACCTTATCTAAGGCAATGTAGATGCAACAGAAATAGAAAATCCAAAAAATACTATCTATTTGCTCCTTTTTCTGTACGCTTATCATGCCATCACCTTTCTGCAAAATGCTTACAAGGTACTAAAAAGTCAGGGGGCGACCCTGGAGGAGCATTTATCATTTTACAAAGGGATAAAGAACCATACTTTTGGAAAATGAGCTTTAAAACTCGCCTCTGTAAGACAAACTGATTATGGCAATTTCATTATACAAGAGAAAAGTAAAAGCATCAAGAAATCAAGATGAAATCTCCAGATTTCCTCTAAATTTACTAGACCTCAGAAGGATGGCACAGCTGAAATACTGAAGGTAGTTTTGGAGGCTTCAGGAAGATGAGGGGAAAAATTTTAAACACACTGTGCTCTGAGTAACTCAGAAACCTGTTTTGTTTCAGCTGTGGAGCATCTCGCACCAAAAAACAAATCTAATGTCAGTGTTTAGTTAAGAATTTGGCACCCAATCTTTCCAAGTAGCACAATTCAAAACTACTGCGTCTACCTCATATCACAATATTTTGTGTTAAGAAAATAATCCTCACAATCTACAACAACATTGCCTAAAATATACATTTAATTATTAATCAAGGTTTTCCCTCATCACAGCCAGATTGGTCTTGTTAGTGAGCTTGCATTCTTTGATATTTGGCCTAGAAGGAATTCAAAGTTGAAAAACATAACAGTTAAGAGGAATAGGGATTGCTGCTCTCATTCCGTAGCTACTATAAAAAACTGTAGCATCTTCTCAGAGGACAAGATGAAAATGGAGTGTGTATTAAAAAAAAATTAAAAATTTATCATATAGCTGTCAATATAAGCCAGATATCGAATTTATTGGCTGTGTAAAGACAAGAACTTGGCCTCGTTGGAAAAAGATTGACTTACTTATGAGTATTACTGTTGTAATATTATGGAAAAACTAGATTTTCATAATTCAGATGTCCTTTTCGCCTCTCAAGTTCAGCTTAACACATTGTTAACAGGCACTTCCTTGTAAGACAGAGTAACTTCTTGTACAATGCAGTGATTCCACTCTTGCTGAATGTTAAGTATGTGATATGCCTGGTCTGCATTTTCAATGAGAGCAAATGGAGTGCATAAACCTAGACATTACTGCAGCTCTTGATAAGAAGACTGCCAACCTAAGAGTTACAGTCAACATCTTGCCCTTTACTATCTTTTCTGTAAAGGTTACTAATATCTCTTGGGACTTGTTTCAACGCAAGTGAACTGCTCAACATTTTCTGTAAGCTTGGTCATTTCTCTTCCAGTTACTTCATCATCTGAAGCAATGACAAGAGAAAGAGACGCAGCAAAAACGGTTAATAGGCTGTAATTTAACTCATGCCAATTAAAGAGCTAGTCCTGACTAAGAAAATTATACAGAGAGCATATATGAGACATGAATTTGTCTCATTAGTAAACCAGATGTATTAGGAGGGTTTCAAATTCTGTAATTTTTAAAGTATCTGTATCTAGCAATGGAAGTACATGGTTGTTTCCATAGTGAATCTGCATGGCCATTGATAAAGGCTGAAAAAGTATTAAGGATTTCTTTTTTCTTGTTTGCAGTCACATTAATTAAAAAAAAAAATTTGGACCTCTGTACAGTGGGTGAGAGAAAAATACAGGTATTTCTCATAAACTCTGAGAGTAAGTATACTTTCCACTGGCATTTCTGGTACACGATTTTTCTGTTAAATTCTTATAATTTATGTGATAAAAATGGTGTTAATTGCACAAAATACAAAACATAGCTTCTCAAGCAGATATTTAAATAAGAAACTGTTTACCTCCAGGTTTAATGTCTGTTCTACTTTCCCAGTCTTTATAAGAGTCAGAGATCCAAATTATGGTAAAAATTTTGCCCGTGTACCAACATCTCTGTTTATGATAGACAAATGGGAGTGAATTCAACTATCTGTCTTGTCATGCTGCCTATGAATAAAACATTATAAAAACCCCTTATTCCTCTCCCTTTTCCTCTTCCAACTATAACTCAAATTTTCATTGAAACTTATGCTGTGTCTCTTATTACATTTGATTATAAATAATTTATCCAAATAATTTTCTCTCCAGATATATTATTTTTTTCAAAATAGCAAAAGATATTTTTGTAGTTAATGCCACCATTTTTCTTTTTCATCCATATATTTGTAAATAATGCTAGTTGTTCCATTTGGTGCCTGAATGCAAGTCACCAATGAAAAAGCATTATTTCAGAGAACTTACATAAAACCAGATAAAGGCGTATTCCCAATATTAAAGTACAAAAATAAAGGATTGGAAAGTTTATATAGTTTGACAGAGGCTATGGAGAAATAGATCCAATAAATCTTGGCACATTCTATAACTACAAGACAATCCTATCAGCTTTCCTTACTAAGCACAAAATAGGAAAGAAAAAGAAGCACCCTAATGTTGTCCAAATTCAAAAACTATTGTGTGGCATTATATGCTCCTGAGTTTACCTCTCACAGTCTCCAGTAACTCCCAGAAGCTAAGCTTTCAAGCGAGAGATCTCCAAAAATGAGATTTTTTAAAAAGTACATTCAGTTCAGTATGAAAATCTACAAATATCTAAAGAAGGTATTTTCTTCTAACATATAGGGCTACAATTCTATCTTTGTGAGATCTACTGCCAATTACAAGGCTTTAATCAGTGAATTGAAGGGAACAGCTACAGAACTAAATAATGCAGAAATAATACTACAAATTATATTCTCACATTTTGATTTTTGAATAGTTTCCACTGGGGATTTTACTACTGTGTCCATCACAATATGGACTGCCGGCATACAGTTTCTTTATATAGAATCTGAGGAGCACAATTACTTAGTGGAGAATGGATATGATGCAGAACACAGTGTAACACCAATGGCCAAGCGGTATTCTATTTTCCTGGCGATTTTCTGTTTCAGCACCATTGGTCAAGATGAAAGAAAAATTTCCTCCTTGCATTAGTGTAAAAAAAAAAAGGCAACAAAAGAATTGCTCATTGCGAAAGCTGAAACAAAAGCTGAATATTCCCTTCAAAAACAGACATCGGCCGAAATATAATTTTGCCAGTCCAGGGCACTTCTGGTCAACACAAATGCTGTTGTGTTTGCCAGGAAGAGGAGGAAGAAGAATATTACATCAAAGTGTATGCACACCCATCTCTAGCGACAACAGTGTACAAAAAGGTTTCTTTCATTATCTCTTTGTTACCACTTCAAATAATAGAATAATTATGCTCACATCTGAAGAAGGAATATTTTTGTCAAAGTAAAAATCTGCCATGCGTAACACAGCTGTGTTTTGTTTAGGCTAAAATAAAGAAGTTCTTCTATGGAGAAATACTACCTATAACCCCCAGTTATTATAGTTCATTGTCTCTGAATCTTCTCCAACTGGACTACTCTGTGATGCAGCACTGTGACTTCCCTCACTTCCACTTTACCACATTTGAAATGAAAAATTAATGTATTTATGTATTTTTAACATCTTGACTTAAGAAAACAGTGATAAATTAAATGTATTCCACTATTTTTACTGGAAATCGGGTTTAATGCCACTAACACTCGCATTCAGGATGTTTTTCTACATTTTAAATAATTTGGTCATGTCCATAGGGTCATGATGATTTAACAACTCATCATCACATATTTCTGTATCAAGATGAATGTAATTTTCTGAGATGTTCTTTGATGGATTAGATTTATTCAAAATGTTTCAAGGAAGAACCTAAGAAAGATTCTTTCCTGTAAGAAAAAATACAACTATGCTTTCCAGATTTTAAACACTTATCCAATGCACCAATTTTGCGTTGAAACTCAGCAAAACTATTTCATATCTTTTAAAATAATTTGCTGGAGTCATATAGTATTTTTGTAAATAATGTTGTGGGCTACTCCCACTTGACTGTTGTTTTCATTTATGTAGGTGTACTTGTACTAAGGTGGCTTCAAATACTTTCCAATTGTACAGATAACTAAAAAATCTAAATGTGTGCACTCGCAGAACCAGTAAAAAATCACAGTGGTCATTAAGCATAATTCTTTATAGAAGTATATACACAGTTTTCAGCTACACACAAATAGCAATTAACCCCTCAATTGACAGTGTGTTGGATTCTGCCGATAGATTTCTATTTCACTGTCTGCTTCATACACAAACCAATGATTGCAATGCCTGGGTTCTCTGTTGACTGAAGATGCCAGTAAGAAGAAACTCCAGTAGAGACATGTTGTACAAGAGGTGCTTTCTGGGGAGTTTTAAAACGCTCCTTTCACAGATGCTTCATTCAGTTGGCAGTTGATAGTCCTGTAACCTGGCTAACTGAGAAGGCTGAAACTCCTCTAGGGTTAAATGACCAAAGTGTCACTGTTGCAACAATTTACACTTATGGGAAAGAAAATTCTTTCTCCTCAGTGTCAGGTATAAAAGGATGTATATATCTGACACTGGGACTTTTGTCAGGGACTTTTGACTGAAATCAGAAATCCTCCCAAGAGTTGTTGTAACAACTTGATTTCTTTTTCCCCCTAGGTTAAGGCAGCTTTTATTCTAAAGAAATGTGGAAATACTACAGGAATATCTACAGGATATGTAGCTATACCAGAGAGTATACCTTGTACAATAGACTAGATATTTTTCTGTAAAGCGTACAAAGGTCCCCAGACGGGCTGTGAAAGGTTCTGTGAAAATTCCTAATATCCTGTACTACAAATAGCTACAGATATTCTGTTCGCTAAACAGCAACCTATGTCACTAAAACACAAAATGATTGTGTGCTGAGCATATGCCCTCATCTTACCTAGCTTTAGCCAGGTATTATAATTTTATAATATTTTTTCCCTGTAATCTAAAATCCTTCCTATTCCAGAAATATTTTGGTGGAAATTAAACAAATTTTAATGCAGGCATTATTAATAAGTCTTCTATGGTATGGTAAAATGTTTCCTTTTTCTAGCATGTTTTGATTTTTTATAAAATGAATGTGCTCAATATTTTAAGCTCTTTAGAGATTTTATTGTACTTGCTCTAGCTGCTGCATCATGTTGCTACTCTAACTTTCACTTTTATAGACAGGCAAAAAATGTTGATACAAAGTCTCTGCAAAGACTTCAGAATACCCTCAAAAAATATATGTTATTTAAAACATATAAAACAGAAATATATCTGTTTCTGTGGAAAAGATGTGGAAACCCCTATTATTTCTCTCTGAGAGAAATAATTTTTCCTACATATTTATTGCTGATTTTTTTTCCTGGGTTTGGATGGACTGCCTCCCAAGTATTTGCATAAAACAAAGGCTCCTAATGAGATCTTAAGCCTCCTTGTGACACAGCAATTCAGTACAGCCACTAAATCTGTGCACAAACTACCGGCAAATATCAGCCTCAATTATCATATTACATTAATTTTCCAAAAGACCAGCAATAGCTGTATCCCGAGATAAAAATGACACTGTCAATTAACTGCAACATCTATTCAGAAAAGGATGTGGTGTTTCCTTATGATAACTGCTATCTAACTGTGATAAGACACCCATACCACAGCATCACATAAAAGACAGGAGTTTTGTTTCAAAGAATACATGTAATTTTCATTGCTTATTTTGAATGATTAGTTAAAATAATTTTTAATTATTATTTTAGGTAAATTTTAATTGCTGCATATTAACCAAAAAGAGCATAAGAAAGATTTGAATAGTGCCTTGAATGATGTCTGGTTTTGTCTTTTTCTAGTTCTTGAATAAACTTCTTATGTATGCTTGCTTTCAAAATGAAATTAAATGAAGTTCCTAAATGAACTTCTGTCCATAACAGCAGGCTTGCCTGTTCACATTCTCTTGATTTTACCATTGCTAATGATTTGATTAGAAGAAACTTAGTGGAATTCTTCATCTAGTAGAGAAAAAATTGCCCTATCCCTGCTGAAGCCAGTCTGAAACAATGAAGGTCACTTTATCAATGTTAAAAAAGAAATAGGTTGGATACGGAAGAAAATAAATTAGTTCTTTGATGGGACTTTTTTTCACTGAGACTAAACCTCCTATAACAAACACACAAACGACAATTGACACTAGAAAGTTAAACGCACTTAAACACCAGCAATAGGAGAGCCAAATTTCTTTTATAGCAAGAGTTAGGAAATAAGGTGAGAATGTGGTAATAAAAGTATCAATTCCCAGTCAGATGGGGCCATCCAGAAAGAACAGAAAACAGTAACAAATTATGTTTGTCTTGAAATAATTTATATACCACTAAAATTTACAATGAACTCTGAAAATTCTCACAAAACTAAGAAAATTATTTGTAGACTGATCCTTTTTTTCTCAGGGGTATATTAAAGATACCAAATTTAGTATTTCAAATACAACTTAATCAGAGGAAGTTAATATTGCACAAAACAAAGTAAGAAATACAACATATATTCAAATATGAAAGGTAACTACAGCAGAGTTCCTTGTAAGATTTTCAGACTTCCAGAATTCAGCAACTAAACAGTACCAGCATCCTTCAGCTCCAACTGGCCAGCCAGATCTGCCCAGGTTTCTGGACAAGCTTCAAGAGATGAAACTTCAGGTACCATTGAGAAAAAGCATTTCTGGGAGCTTTCCACCCCAGTTTTCTATTAGCATCTCCTTACCTTCACACACCAAGAGGATGTGACAACCTCAACTTTCAAGGTGAATATTTTTAGAATAGTGACCATCTAGAGATCAGCATGACTCAGCTTTCCTCATTTGAAAATTTGGTTAATTTAGTCACTTGAGATTCTCTCATCTTCAGTAAAATTCTGTGTCTGAATTACTCTTTGGAGAAGATTATTCAGTTACTTCAATAATAATCAGGACTGCAGAACAGCTCCATACATTTTAGATATAGGCAAAACTCTAGCTTACATGCTGGAATATGACTTTTGGCATAAAACTCCCATGTGTGTGAGTTATCAGCGCTGATTTGTTTTAAGTCTTAATAGTGTTTTGCCATCTTAATGCTCTGGAGTCATCAGACTGATTCTATCTTTCAGCTACCATGAAACTTTACCAAGTGTCACTAGGACCTGACCAAAAACCTTATGCAAAATATAAAATAAAATTGCCATCAGTTTACAAAACTGCACAGCACTGTTGACAAACCACTACCAGCAAACTGTGCCTGCTTTCTGGCAGCAATAATAAATTCAAGCATCCTGCTGCTTGCAGAGCTTTATGTGAATACACAATGCCAGGGCAGGCTGATCTCTTCAGGACTATGACAAGTACCTGGAGAGTTTTGCAATTAATATTATTATGCACTTTCTGCTGTATCTGGGAAAGAGAAAACCACTGAGAGACGAGGAAGAATTCATTTGATAACCAGAGTTGTCTTAAAATGTTAAACTGTGAAGAAGCAAAATCCTTTTGAAGGTAATTGAGTTAGTCATTAGCAGCACCTTAACCAGAGCCATTTTAGAGATTTGTGACAGGTGTAGGAAAAAGCAAATAGCCTTGATATATTTCTCATTCTTCCAAGCCTGTGGGATTAGGGGCTGCATTTCCATTAGGAATTTAATTCTTATCAGAATGTTGTAATCAAAAGTTTGGTACTGCTCTATGAACTTGTGAATAGAGAAGCTACTTTTTATATCTTTTGATCTAAGACAGATCTAAATCCATCTTAAAGAGGACACCCACCGAGTCACCTAACTCAACTGTGTTCTTATTTCTAGCAACGCTGTGAAAAAGCACTCCATGACTAAGCACCCATTTGACGTAAAGCACTGGAGACTCTCTCAAGTGTGCTGCTAATGTCAAATCTTTAATGTTTCAGTTCAAAGTAAAACAAACCAAAACAAAAAGCAGTCAAACAAAAATATCCCAACCCACAAAAATGCCACAAATTGCATTATGTTTCTGCTAGCCTATCCAATCGTATTCAGGGCCTGTCCTTAAAAATTCTTAGTTTTTTGTTGAAGAATAAGCTAAAAGTTAAGTCTAGTCTCCTGCATTAAATTAACTGAAACAAAACAAATACATCTAATTATTTGAAAATTACATAAAAACTCAGCTTTTATGAATATTCACTATTTCTTACCAATGTTAAAAATACTGAGAACAGAGGTAAAACCAGATGGTTCTGTATGAAAACAGTAATTATTGCATCAGAACAATGGTTCATATCCTCCCTCTGAGAATAGCCAATAACAGCTGCTTTAATGAAAAGTACAATAAACTCAACAGTAGGCTGTTACTGCTTTTCTCAAATTGAAAACATCACAGAGCCAAGTAATTATTTTTTTCATCAGCAAATTCTCTGTAATAAACACATTCCCAAACTATAATAGCTATTTTAAATGGCTGTGCATTTGAGCAAGAAAAAGTAATTATTCTTCAATAATATTTCACACTAGGTTTAGAAATACTCTAGTCATTATTAAGTCACAGAAAAAATGCACATGAACAAACAAGGCATAATGCCCATATTTTCCACAGGATCCCACAGATTTCTTGGTTATTCAGCTTTTGGGAAATTATTTATTTACATGCCTTTAAAATATTTGGTGGCCACAAATGAAAGATTAGAAAGGTGAGAAAAGGCCACATTTTGTCTATTAACTTCAAGCTAAAGTTCACATCACCACCATTTAAAATTTAACATATTGATTTAAGCTTCTAAATCAGCAGCATGATCTTCCAAGGTGCTGAGCTAGCCAACCCATCAATTATAGATAGAAGATTGTATCAATTATTTCTGCAATTGAGGCTTTAAAAACATTCCCCAAAACAGACAGACAAAGAAACCCATCATCCTCTCTAACAAAAAAGCAGAACCCTTCTTTGTGTCTATGCAGTGTGACCTGCATATGGCCCAGCTTCAGATTATCCAGTCACTAGCTTTTTCCAGCTATTTTTACATTATTACTTTATGGTTTGAGATTGTTATCTCTACAGCATCAATGTTTTTCACTAAAAGATACACAATAAGAGGTTTGAAACCTACCTGCTGAGACTATTTGCTCTGTCTGTGTGGATGTGCACATGCATGTGTGCATGGCTTGATGCTGAAAGACTGTTCAGAACCTAATCTGTGCAGGAGCTTAGCTTTCTCATCCTCAAATATTCACTGGCCATATAATGTCCACAAAAAACCTATTCTACACCACAGAGCCCCCAGTCTGTAGCACCATAAGCTGTGTAACTGCTTTCTCTGCAATAAGTGAGTACTCAAGCCAAGTTTTAACCAAAATCTGGTTTTAACAAAATATTAATCATATGGGGAAAACAATAATTTAGATGACATTTTTGTAGCCTGGCTACATTTAAACCTTTTGTTAAAAGAAAAAGAACAAGTTAAACATACGTCACACATATATGTCTCTGGACATACACAAATATCTATACTATTAAATCTTAGTAGGCAATGCAGTAACAAATTCTTCCTGCCTGCCCCCAGAACAGAGGGACTTCTTATTTGGGCATTGCAGGCAAGTATTCTGAATACAGTATGAAGGTGCTATATCCAACTGTTGCACAGCACAGGAAAACATCTCTCTAATTTCATTTTGCCATTTTCTTTGCTAAATGATAAAAGATAGTCACTATTTGAAAAGGTATGAATGCAAACTATATCCCAAGAGTGAAAAGATGCTTACAAAATTCTTATATGCTGCCCTGCAATGCAACCCTATTAGAAAGAAACATGATTTCTCAGAATTTCTATGAATAGTCTTAGCTTTTTCTAGAGCTGCAGAGTTTCACTACAGGTAAAACTGTTTGAAGATCAAGCTTTGAATTCAACTACTGCTTGACTAAACCAACCTTGTACAAGAGTAATGTTGCACATAAATAAATGCAAATAATTTTATGTATTCAACTGATGCTATTGATCTAGACAGTCAGGAAAATATTTTTGGCCTTACCATAATGCAAAGTGAACTCTTCCCTTAAAGTAGAGGTGCACATATAATTCTATCAACAAAATCATGTCCAGAAAGTTTACATGTTTTTTTCTCTGAGAACTGAAGCTCTCTACTAGCTCTCTAATTTCTTACACGCCAATGTCACCTGTTATCTCCCTTGTCTCTCCACCACAACAGGGGTACACATGGATTGATAGTTACAGATGATTCACTAGCCTTTACAATTCTGAATATATTAGCTTTGGCAGATAGATATTTGATGCATAATTCAATATAAAGTGTATAAAATATTAGGCATGACTACTCAATTGAAGTTGTATAAATATTTCCAATGAAATATTTCGCTATCACCCACTTATAACTTGCGCTTCACAGGCTGTCACACAGACTCTTGGTCTAGGTCTCACGTTGACAACTGAAGCAAAATGAATTTGTTCATTTTGCGTACAAAGGCGTACACATACCCAGGCTCCTCTGTCTCTGCACATTTTTATGAGAATTGTCACTGCACAGGGCTCCCTTCCTGGTAGGCATTTCCCTACTCTTTTAGAGATACGAATAATAGCACACAGCATTCAGAACACTAGAAAAAGCAGAGCCTGAGGAAGGATTACAAGTTTACTAAGGGGAGCATCCCCAATGTGGTAGTGTAAAAACCATTGTGTAACCTGTGCCATTCCCCAGGCAGCACCATAATCTAGCTACAATTCTGCTGTTGAGGTTGCGTCTTTGATAGAGTTTATTGCTCTGGACATGATTTAGTGTCATTTTGAATGGTAGCAGACATATTAAGGAATTAGATCTCAGGAGAACACAGATTTTTTCCCAAGCTATTGTTTTCCTATTATTTTAAAGTTTGTGTCACTGAATACTTTAAGGAATTCTCTTCATTATTAAGAAAAGCCTTGACATGTGTATGCTCAAGCACACAAAATGATCTCTTATAAATCAGTGATAGCAAGATTAAATAATTAATTGTTTTTTAACTATTATTAACGTAAACATAGTAGGTTTCTCCACTGCCATGCATGCTAATGGATTGGTTCTGTTTAATATCTTTATCAATAAATTGTATGAGGGGATTGAGTGCAGGCTCAGTCAGTTTGCTGATTATACCAAGGCGGGCAGGAATGTAGACTGCTTGATGGTTCAAAGGCTACACAGGATGGTAAAAGTGAAGTGCTCTGTAAATAACCAGTAATTCACAGATGTATCTTTGCAGAAATCCAAGTTATATAAATTAATTTTTAAAGACTGTCCCCACACATTGAAGAAGATTGTTTTTATATATTTACAGATAGTATAAATGTCTTTATTCCACTTCAAAGATCACAATTGCTCATCTTATTTTCAGTTTTCAGTTGTCCTTTTTCTTCTCCCTTCTATCTTGTTCTTGTATTTAAGGGTTCATAGAACTCAACATATTTTCTAATTTTAAAACATTCTTTATTCTCATCTTCATTTTACATAATAAATACATACACAATAGTTGCCTCTGCTCTAAGCTCTGGTTAAGTACTGCAGCAGAGAAAGCTTTATTTTTTTCATTTTTGACTGATGTTCCAGTTTCTCATCAAATTTAGCTTTAGGAGCCTATAAAACTTGCCCTATGCAATTATGTAATCAATCAATTACCCAAAATAATCCTAATGAACTGAATTCTAGCCTGGGTCGATGGTTCCTCATTCTGTTTTGAAGCATGAATGCACACTCATACAAAGCTAATGGCTGCTCCCCATTTCTTCCCTGTGGCCAGTGCCATTCTACCCTGACAAGGGATTTTGCCCTTTACTGGGACTAGATAACATAAAAAGTGACTAATACAAACCCATGTCCTTGAAAAGATGCCAGGAATCTGACAGGAGGTGTTTTTTTGTTTTAGTAACTTGGTTAGGGAAGCTGAAGAAAAATGCTTTTCTCAGTGGAAGAAGGCTGTTCTGCTATTTTCTAGAGGAAAAAAATGTATGTTTTATGCTTGGTGTTCTTTATTGAGCTAATTTTAGTTAACATTTTGAAACAGTTTAAAATCTCTTTAAGAGTCAAAATTTAATCTCAATATATTTATTGATGTTTTCAACTCTTGTTTTTATCCTGAATATCAAGTTGTAAAGAACTCACGCTATGCTTTTTGGGTGTTTTTGGTATTTCAGCAATTCAGAGTATGTTTAAAGTTTGGAGAAGCCATAACAGTTTTGGTACCCTGATGGTATAAGTTAAGACATATTTTGCAAAATTCTGGCTCCCTAGATATGACACACAGGAAAAACTATTTTCTCTTGATAGCATATGTGCTTCCTACTGATCTCATTACTAACCTTGCTCTATGTAATGGGGTAGTATAATTCTTGCACCAAGAAAAATTTTCTCTGCCTTACTGACATTTTTCTTTCAGGCTGTGCACTATATAATTAAAAAATGATAGAAAGGTACAAAACTTTGTTAAATAGTCCTTTCCAGCTAACTGGTACCAGTTTACTTAGGGGAAAAACCGTATGAAACATCACCAAAACTGGATCATTCCCAGGGATCCAAGATGGACCTTGCTGATACTGCCTGTACATGCTGTTGTTTCACTGGCTGTGTTTACAGAGGGCTGACATTCTCCACAGCCAGTTACCTGTGCTTTACTCTGCCTTCTCAGTCTCTTGGGAGATGGAAGACATCACTAGTGCAAAGGCTGAGCAGTGCTCACTGCACACTTTGCTGGCCACCCGCTCATTCTAACAGCTATCATCTACCAAGGCAGCAAGAAGTCCAGCAAGGGGATGCTCTAATGCAAGATGACTGATGACAGCAATTTCAGTACCAGCCAAGAACAAGCACTTTGCTTTTAGCAGTCTTCACCAGGAGGGCAAAGTACTCATTTGAAATTTTCATCTATGCTTGCTCTCTTTTTTTCCTCAAAAAATATAACAATTACTGAAAAATTATTCAGAGAAACCTCACATTCTGGTTCCTAAAGAGTTCACTGGTTTGAGTCTAGCATGACAAGGGAATGACACCTCTATGGCAGGGCAATACATAATAACCATCACTGTCTCTAATAACTACTAATTATATGCAGTCATTTTCAGATTTCCAACAAAACATATGCTGATGAATACAGCAGGATTTTACTCCTCCTCAACTTGCCAGTAATAAATGCATTGCCTGAATTAATCATGTTCTTGCTAGGCAATGAAAAAGAACCAGTGGCTGTCAGTGAACAAAGCCCCTGGTGTGCCAGAAACCATGCCACCTGGGCATGCTGAAGCACCCAGAGCTATCTTTGGCGTCTAGTGTGTGAGCTACAACATAGAAACCTACCTGGCAATTTTCATGTTTCAAGTCAATATCTGATCTAACGAAATGTTTTCGGGACTCCTGGGCTGGGCTGTGCTAAAAGCAGAGGGCATAAAGCTCTATGAAGATAACAGAAGAACAACACCTTCTCCGGGCTTTCTGCACTGTAAGAAACCACTAACTGGGCACATGGGTCTGCATGTCATGTACCAGACACATTGAAAGCCAAGCTGAATGTCAATAGTTCTGTCCCATTTCCATAGTGACAAGAAGTCAATAGTTGTCCATGGCGGTTTTGCCTGGGATGGAGTTAATTTTCTTCATTCTAGTATGGAATTCTATTGTGTTGGATCTGTGCTGGAAACAGGTTTGATAACACAGGGCTGGTTTTGTTATTGCTGAGGAGGGCTTACACAGAGCCAAGGCCTTTGCTGCTCTTCAGCCATCTCACCAATGAGGAGGTAGGGGGTGTGCAAGGGCCTGGGAGGGGACACAGCCAGGACAACTGACCCAGCTGACCCAAGGGATATCCCACAACATATGGTGTTATACTCCACATATAAAGCTGGGAGAAGGAAGGATGGGATATTCAAAGTGATGATGTTTGTCTTGTCAAGTAACAGTTGTGCATGGGGGAGTCCTGCTTTTCTGGAAAGTGCAGGCACCTAAACACCTGCCTATAGATGAGAAATGGCAAATTAATTCCTTGTTCTGGTCTGTGCAGCTTTTGCTTTATCTGTTAAACTGCTTTTATCTCAACCTATGCCTTTTCTCACTTTTACTATTCTGAATTACCCAACAGAGTAGTTTAAGTGAGTGGCTGTGGGGTGTTTGTCTACTGGCTAGGGTCAACTATGGCTCATCTATATGAAAATGGTAAGTGTCTGGATGAAAAAGTTGGTAAAAATAACACAGCATAACCACAGCGTAGCACGTAGCATAACACAACATTATGTGGTGAGTTGACCTCACCTGGATGAGGGGTGTCTACCAAGCCCCTCTATCGCTCCTCCTGAGTTGGACAGAGAATAGAAAATTAGATGGAAAAAAAATTGTTTTCAGCTAAGTTGAATTGAGACAGTTTACTAAAGCAAAAGCTCTCAGTTGTGCCTGCACAAAGAAAACAATAATTGTTCTATACTTCCCATCAGGAAGAAACCTCTGTCCACTTCCCAGGCAGTAGGGCTTCAACCGCATAGTGGCTACTCTGGAAGGCAAATACTATAAATAATGAATGCTCCCTTTCTTATCTTTTGTTAGTTTCTGTGTCTGAGCTGATGTCATATGGTATGGAACATGCCTTTAGTCAAATGCGGCCAGCTGACCTGTTTTTGTCACCTCCCATGATCTTGCCTGCTCTCAGCCTACTGATGTGATGCAGGATGATAGAAACCCTGCTGCAGTGCTGATATTGCACCAGAATTACCCAAAATGTTGGTGTGTTATCAACACCTTTCCAGCTACCAATGCAGGGCACAGCGCTGATAACACCAGCCAGTTCGCTCAGGACTCTGGGATTCATCTTATCAGGTCCCCTGGAGTAACTAGTGTACATTCAGTTTCCTTAGGTCTTGAACCTCATATTTCCATACAGTGGGAAGGACTTTGCTTCCCTTGCCTATCCTGCTATCCATCCACTCAAGGGGTGTAGAAAGCAAGGCTGTCACTGAAGACAGAGGCATAAAAGTTATTAAGTGCCTCAGCCTTCTCATTTGTTGTTACCAGTTTGCTAACGCTGGATGCCACAAGACAGTACAAAGCATAAAGCCAGAATGTAGTTTTTCTGTTATCTCTTAAGAAAACTCTAAGAATAGTACGTGCAAAATGCTTTTCAAAACAGGAGACCTTTAAAATGTTTCTATCTACAAATGCTGTTTGAACATATAGTTTTATCAAACATGCCATTATGTAATCCATATTAAAATACTGATGCTAAGAATGTCTCATGTTGGCTTCCATAATTTCATTTTCTATTCCCCTAATTACCTGGTAATGTAATTAGAGGTAAGGTACCATGACATTAATTGAAAAGAAATCAAATTATGTTTAACATTTATTTATTATAATCACAATATACTTCCCTTTCCAAAGAAGCCAAAGTAATTGTTGGCAAGCCTGGAAATACTTTATACCCTCAATCCAATAAAGTATGTGAAGCTTGAAATCAAGTGTCAAAGCTGAATTTTGCTCCACAATATGCATCTCCAAATGATAACTTCTCAAAGGGATTATTAATGTTTAATAATTTCTAGAAATAGTGCTTCCCAATTTACTCTTTAATATGCAAACTAACTTATCATCCTGCTGATATTTCCTAAGAAAATACACAGAATATTTCTGGCAAGACTTCAGAATGGTAACACTCAGCTAGGAAACTATAACTGCTCAATGCCCATATAAAACCCAGCAGTTCTGCTTTTGTATTCCTGCAAAATTATTAAATTTTACTGCTCTTTAAATAAGATGGAACCCCCATAATTAAGAATTTCAAGACTTGAAGTATATGCTCCCTGAGGTTTATGCTGTTCATTTACAATTTTTGGTAGTCATCTTGCAAACCCAGCCTACTAAAAATACTGTTGACTGCTGTGATGAAAATCAATTTCAATTTTCTTTACTGTTATAGGGATTAATCCTTGTATCAGGTTGTGACAGTAAAAAACAGAGAGGGCACGAGGAAAACTGATCTTTTTAAACAAAAACAGGGGAGGCCATGATAATCTGCTTTCAAGAAAATAAAGTGACTTTTTAAAAAGCTTGTTTTGGGAAATAATAATGAAAAATAGTATCTGCAATATTTATTTTAAACTGTAATTTTAAACTCTTTTGGAGCAGTCAACAGCCTCGCTATTCTTCCCCTAGATATTTTTGTCTCTTCCTTTTTTCACTCTGTTAACAAATTATGTTTGGAAATAAAGAGGAGGAGGACAAGACCATCTGAGATTTTTAGGAGCAAAAGCTCTAAAAGATGATATAACAATGGAACAAGGATGTTATCTTCCATCATTAAGCTACCTTGCTAGTGGTTAGAGAAATATTTGTGACAGCTGAAAAATGCTAAGCATCACATTTCCTTTTTTTTCCTTTGGTGGCATTTGGAATGACAGCAGGTAACAGAGGAAAGTCCAACACATGGATTTTGAGTCTCCTTCTGGAAGAATATGAGGCTCAGGGAACATGGGTCTGTAGCATATGAAAGACAGCATGAGTTTCTGTGCAATTTAGTCTCAATATGCAATACCAAGTTCCCACAAAAGTAGGCCAAAGATAAAGTTCTTGTGTGTCAGCCTATTCTGAACCATTCCAGCAAGGAAAGCAATCCTAAAGAAGTTTAGGGAAGATTCTGAAGCTCTTCTAAGTCACAGTAGCAGCTGTGATCTGGCCTGCAATTTTTAACTTCCTATTCTATATCCAAATCCACTTTCTTCATAAGGACTTACAGAAAAATGTTTGCAAAGATGATCTGTGGTGATTTCTCAGAAAGTACTAGAATCATTCATTTCCTAGATACACTGAAGATGCCAGAATGTTATTCAGACTTAAGCCAGTAACTCTTTTTCCAAATATGCTATATTTCCTGATATTCCCATCCTTAGGAAACTACTTATTTCTTTCCTTCATCATTCTCCTTCATCAAAGGGGAAGCTTGGGTGCATCTTGGGATGCAGTTATGCAATATGGTGTAACTGCCATTGTCTAAAAATGGCCTGTGGGAACAGAGCTGCCAAATGCATGGCTCCACAGAGATGTATGACAATTGGAAAGATGCCACACACAAATCTCAAAGACACTCACTGCTCTTCTAAAACTATGTGCTTATAAACCCTTTATAGAAAACCATCAGTGTTCTGATGATGATTTAGACTGTTGTCCAAGTTAAAAAAAAAAGTCAATGCAATCTGTTCAGAAAACAACAGCATCCCAAATGAGGCCCTGTGTTCTTGCCTCACTCACTCACAAGAAAATGTTTTTACCTGATAACAAACAGGAAGATTTAAACCTTCAGGGATATTAAAATATTTTTCTGAACAGCTGAGCTGCAGAGATGATCTCAGGACACAGCTGCTAGTCCTGACATAGTAGCTGCATTGCAGCTTTGGCTTACCTCAAAAGCGTCTCCCACTGAGAAAAATGATGCTAACTGATGCCAACAATACCACAGAGTATTGCCAACCACAACTAAAACCCACAGGCCAAAGACAGTATGTGTCACACACTGACAGTCACTCGCTACTTTCTGTAACAACCTTCCCCACTTCCATCCTGTTTACCTTTGATGCTTTGCCCTCTTCACTGCAGATAATATAGCTGTGCTACAAGGAATTATATTGTCACTTTCCCTTAGAACCCCAACATGTAATCTGGCAACATAAAAATGCTTGTGTAAAAGAACACGTCTTTCCACTTTCTGTTCTCCATTTTTAGGGAGTCAGCTATAAACAATTGGCAGAATTGCAACTAGATCATTGCACCAGAGAGTTAGAAATGTGAGAATGAACCCTCTCAAGAGGCAGTTAATTTTTTTTTCAGAAACCCTGGATTCAGGATTGTTGACTTTTTGCAGATTCTTACTAAATTTTAAGAAAAAATAATTAGCCTCACTTGACATTTTTGTGCTCGGTTTTTGTGCTAGCATTAAGCACATCTGCTGTACTTCAACTGCAGCCCAAGGTAGGCATTTCAGGCTTTTGCAGACTAAATATTTTTAAAATCTCAGGCAGGAGCCTTATGAACTATGAAATATTATGAACGTAATAAAGGCTACATGTGAAATAACATATAATTACTATGATCTTATGGTCAGTGTAAGCATGAGAGGGATCATTCATTAATGCTCCAATAAATCTGAGCTGAGTGCTGTGCTCATCAGCTGGCTGCTGATTACACCTAATTAGACAATCCACTAAACTGCAATGTCACTGATGAATGAGCACACTGAGAAACAGAATTTTAGCTTCTGAGATACCATTTGCTGCTGCATGGCTACACCTTTGTTCCAGTTCCTATTCCAAATAATTGCCTGTGATATGGCACCTAAACAAAACATTTTCTTTTCTGGAGCCTGAGGCTTCATTAAATTATTTTGCCAGACTACAAAGCTTCTGTAAACTATGAAGTATGTAAGATAGTAGGTATGTGAAGTGCGCACTTCTCATTGAGTAAGCTATTTTTCCTCACATTAGCTAACAAGACCCACTTTCAGTTTTCTTCTGCTGATTTGGTAAAATATGTGGTACAAGACAACAAGAAAATACTCCTCCTTTTAGAAGACCTGTTCAACAGCACATCCACTGAGAAAAAAAATACTTCAGAATCACATTCTACACTACTGCCCACAGTGAAGGCATCTTTTCCTCCTTTGTGGGCTATAAGAATAATTTAATTCTTGCTTCCCATAAGTAAAAAATTCAATTATCTGCTAGAATTCATAATGGGGAGAAATTATACCATTCTACAGCATTTGCCTGAATCAAGTTTAGAGCTCCACAAATGGATCTGGTAGTAACATACCACATGGCAAGAAATGGAAAATAAACTCCAAAACAAAACCTTCACGGGCCATATCAGTAACTATTAAGAGAAAGCATTCTGGAAACAAGATTTTGAGATGGGAGAAAGCAGTCAAGGAGTTGCAGATGTCCTGCAAACTACCTGCAAAGAGGTTACTTAATAAGACAGTAGAAGCTTCCAGTGATGGGATAGTGTAAAATCTGCATTTGAGGGGAGGAGGATAGAGAAACTGCAAGAAGCTTGAACAAAATTTCTACCAGAGACAATGACTGGAGAAAGAGGCAGCATCTACATACAAGAAATGCAGAAGAACAAGTACAGACCAGATAAAATGTTGGAAAAAGCCATGGAATTAAAGATCTAGGAGGAGTAAAGACAAGCCTTGGGGACAGAGCAGGTAACATGGCCAAAACAGAAAGGCCATGAGGGTCCTATTCTTGCTGTGAAGGTAAGGACTGTTGACACATCATTCTGACTTGGAAGAAGTCATTCAGTTCTCATTTCTTGTGTGAGACACAGCATTGAAATGTATGTGGCTGAGACTGCTTGGTTAAAATAGCTCTGAGAAATACTAGGCAGCAGTTGCTGGTCTAAACTTCTAGAAGAGACAGGACAATAGAAGAGAGAGCATGAATGAAGAATACATATCTGGCAAAAATGACCCTCTTGAAGGCTACTCAAAAAGAAGTAAGCACAACACTAAAATAGGTGAGAGGGGTAAACATGGAAATGAAGGCAAGCACAAATAACTACGCGAAGTATTAATGACCAAATTGGACAAAAGAAAGAAAGGAAGCACCAGAAATGTTAGGATTGGTATGTCACAGGCATTACTTGTAAGAAAACAGAAAAAAAAAGTTAAAATGGTGAGAAACAAAACAAGTCAAGGTAGAACACAAACAAAAAGGATTAACTTAGGAGTGCATATAAAACAAGTGAAAGTGGGACTTCCCTAAAATATGCAAGCCAGCAAAGCAGTCTGCTGCCTCTTTTAGGTTTGCCATGAAGAAGACAATTTTCAGTACTGTACAATGTACAAAAAAGCAAACAGAAAATGAACAATGGTGGCAGAGAAATCTGCTGTCCAGTCTATTTGCAGACAATCAGACAACTTGAGTGGCTGTAAATCATTACAGTGTCATTAATGTTAATGGGACTTCCCCTTTGTGTCATTTAATGAACAGAACAGGGACTACTTGGGAATACAGTCACAGATAGCTAGGAGGAAGGCATCCTAAAAGATAATGTTTTACAAATAACTGAGAAAATCTAGAGAAAGTTTGAAAAATGCAGAAAACCATTCCCCATAAAAAAATATTGGAGGACTGAAAGTGATACACCAGCTCTAAATTTAGTTGGACAGAATTTTATTAATCACCATCAGCTCCCAGAATTGGACTTTGAAGGTTCTTTTAACTCAATATATTCTATGATTATACAGTAAGAACCCTATGCAGACTTATTTAAGTAAATGTTGCATGGAAAGTACTCTGTGTGTTATTTATACTCTGTCTCCAGTAAGATGACTTTCTTGTCCATGAAATTTTCTCAGGTAATTCAGTTCTTTCACTTTAAAGCTGTACATTACTGAAGCACTGGTGACTGAGAACAGGCACACCAACCTGGTAACAGAAACATTCACCAAATTTACAAAAGACATAAATAGCTGGAGAGCTGAGAAGGAGGAATATGTCAAGAGCCAAGCGAAAGAATTTAAATCAAACACCCACCTGCTTGCAAACTTATTCTGACATGGTTTGCTGAAATTGGGCCTAGTTTTTCACTGTATAAAATATAAAGAGATGTTCACTGTAAAATATATATAGAGATGAAAAAATATTGTAACTTTAATTAGCGTTTTGGACAGATAAACTATAAATATCTCAAAAGAAATTATTGTCAGGAAGGTTTCTGGTATCATATAATTGTCACTAAAATCATGGCATCATTACTTATTAACTTTGGAAAAAACCCATTACTTTCTTTAGGCTAAGGAGATAGATTGGCAATTCTAAATGAACAAAGAAGTCTAGGGCTTAGATATGCAGCTCAGAAAACTGTGGAGATGGCTTGAATCACATGATGGGAGACAGATATTTGGAGTAGGAACTTGGAAGCCATGCTTATGCTTTTCATTTTTAAAATTAAATAATACCAGTGCAAACATTGCAATGCAAAAAAAAATCAAAGCATATGTACAAAAATATTGCAGTAGATTTATACAGAAGATTGTTTGTTTTAATTGCAAGATTAAATACTTGTAGAAAAGAAAGTCAAATGGAACATTCTTATTTTAACACAGAGGAAAGGAATTAATATTAAAAAACATTTGTTCAAAATTATATGACAAAGTACTCCCTTTGAAATTTCACACAGCTTTCTAAATACCCTTCCAACAACTATAAAATATTTTTGTTTGAGGTTACAAAAGTGTAATTGCCTATATGCTAAGTATTTCTTAAATGAAGAGAACCAATATGCCATAAAATGATTTCAAAGAGAATTTCTGCTTGCATGCTGAGTCTATTTCAAATGTAGCAACTTTATTTCCACTTTTCCATAATGTGTTTCTATGCAACCTAAGTAAATAAACATGCTGATAGTTAACAAGTCAATTTTATACAATATACTGCAAATTATAGCACTCTTTTGTTGAACTTTTTGCATGCAAAAGCAAAAAAAAAAAAAAAGAGGCCCAAAATATGCACACTTTTTCCTTTTTTTTCCCATTTTTATGATATCTTATTATTACTGGAACTCAGTGTCTTGTTATAAGAAACATACTGAACTTAAAAAAAGAACAAAGGAATGATGCCAAAAATTTCCTTATAACATGTAGTGTGGAACAAATTTTTCAGCCCTAACTAACAATAAACCAATAATGTAGATACTCGGTTATAGAAATGAAAAATAATGCAAAGTAAATGCTCACTGTGATTCCTGGCACAACCACTTATTACAGAGGTGATTGTAAGGTACTTAGATTATAATTTCATTTTTTTCTTTACTCCTATAACATCCCAGGAGGAACTTCTCTACTTGCTGTTGAACGCATTTTTTTCAGCCTTTCTTCAGAAAAAAAAATGTATAAAATTGTTCCTAAAAATCAGTGTATTCTTAGCATTCAACATGTTTCAATAAATCCAAATTATCACCAAATGTCGATGGGTGATTCCACAAGACGAAAAACTACATTTACTCCTCTTTGCTCATGATTACATCTGAAGCCAGGGGGCTGTACTGTTCATTTAAGGAAGATTCTGACACCCTTCCTAACTCATTGAAATATCATGCAACCCCTGATCCCACCAGGATTTTGAGCATAGTGTTGTTAAATGACTTTTGTACCCCTCACTATATAAGGAATGATTTCTAAATCAATATTTTTCCTGGTGAAACCAAACGCACCAAGGCTGACTCTCTCTTGCCAGACTTGGTGTGGCTTTCAGTCAGCCTCGCTGTACAGATCAGAACCTGCTGCTCTTTATCATCTCCCTTCTACCAGATCTTCACACAAGCCTTGACAATCACTCCAGAGTTTGTTTCAAATCAAAGAATAAGCCTAAAGTTGTGTTTTTATTGGTAAATATTCTAATGGGTTTATGGTGGAAATTTCTGGAATTTTCCTATGCCAAAGGAAGTACCTGAATACCAAAGCAACCATACTAGTTCAAAAATTTTATCTGTGAAAACATTGCATATAGTTACATTTTTAAAAAGTAAAATGTGTAATTCTCTTACAATATATTTGTCTAAGCATCTCAGTAATTTTCCATGTGGCGCAACTGAGAAAACAGAGCAAATAGAATACAAAATACATGAGCTTGCCAAGAATTGAAGTTTTTAATAAAAATAATAAAAAAAAAGAAAAACAATTGAATTATAAAGAAACATTCTGAGAAAAAAACATTGATTGCTGCTATCCATCAAAAAGGAGAATATAATCAAACTAAAGAGTTAAACTCTAGTTTAACACGCAGCAGGAGCAAGATTTTCAAAAGCTGACCTGGGCTGTGAAGGACAGGTACTTCCTCTACCTTCCCAGCTCAGTGGGAGCTGGATATCAGAAATATCCGGTCTGGCTGGAAATAAATCTTGCCTCTGATGGAGATAGGATTGGGCTCCCATCTCCTACTGAGGGAAGATCCAGAACTCCCTGTAAACTAGGCACAACATAAGACTTGCTATTTTGGACTCAAGAGCTCCCAGTTTTTGACCAACAAAACTTGACATTAAGCCAGCTGTCAAGATTTGTCAAACATCAGTTCCTGATCAAACCTCTTCAATTTGGAAAACTTACAGGAACTGTGGGGGATGGACAACACAGGATGGACTTTTCAGGGAGTGGCTGGAGTGTGTTTTATACAAAAGGGTCTCACAGTCTCTGTCTGCAATGACCCACAAATCCTGCATTTGATTCTCATTTGCATCTAGGGAACCAGGAGAAAAAGTAGATTATTTCAACCCTGGGCTTTTCCAGTTATGTTGACATTGCCATAATGCATGAACTTGCAAGGCAAAGGAGAACCACGTACCTTTCCCATCAGTAAATGAGAAGAGAATTGTGCAATGAAGCCATAAATTATTAGAAATTTAAACAATTAAATAATTAAATGCTGAAATGTTATTGTATAATTTAAAGGAAGGCAAAATAAAAAGTTATGCAATGATTAAATTGATGTGTATATTAAAATTTAAAAATAAGAGAAGAATGAAATAGTACAGTTCTAGTTCATCAGGTACCTTAGCCAAAAAAAACCCAATTTTGTGAATGTATCTATATAAATAAAATTAGCCATTTCAAAAAATTCAGTGGAGAGTCTGTAGCTGACCATATTACCTATAAAAAATGTAGACTAGATAAGAAAAAAAGGCAGTACTCCATTCTCCTATGAAATGAACTTGCAACCTGATGGCCATAAGGGAGACAAGTTTGTTAATTGCCAAATACATGAGTTAATTTGTGGGTAAAAATCCTCATTCTGAAATACTTGAAAAAAAAAAGCTTGACTTCCTTTTTGTTTGATAACCCCTACCTTCTTGCATAAATATCTTACATGATATATTTCTTAAGACATAACTGGGCATTTCTCCCAACACTTTCTATTTCTCATCATACTTTTTAAACTTTTTTCCTTTTTTTTTCTTTGAAAATCAGCCATACGTGAACAGACTTAGAAAAATCATGGTCTAATTGTGTAAATCAGACTTTTAATGCCATTGGAAACTGACAGAGATTTCTGAAAGACTCATTACAGCTATACTATTCTTTGTCTTGGTTATAACCAACTATCTCTACAGTTAGTTAGATGATGGTTAGTTCTTAAGTTAGAAAGCAGAGTTGCAGAGCTATCTTCTGTATACTATAAACAGAACCATAAAAGATGTCACCAGCAGAAAACAACTCCCTATGTTTGCTTATATTTTACAAAATTGTGTCTTCATGCAGAGAAGGCACAGTCTTTTTTTCAAAAATTCTAATCATGAGATGAAAAATATGAAGACTTTGAATCTCTTAATATTTTCTAAATGTCTAAAAGGACAAAAACCCACATATTTTACATATGTTTGCATGGAAGACTTCTGTGTATGTATCCCTTCTTGCATAAAGTGCAGTTTTAAAGTGTTGAAAATTCATCTGCATTTGGGAGTCACAGTATTACAAAAAAAGGTAGGACAATCTATTACTATGTTTAGATGCAAATATCCTTCTACCTGTAAAATTACAAAATATCCTTCTGCCTGTATTTTCATGGACCTTCATTGCCACCTTCCTTGCTCTCATGTGCATGAACAGGAAACAGATATCCTAGCTCAGTAGCCTCATGGGAGTCCATTTCTGCTCTCTGCCTCTTAGCAGGAGAATAGATGTCATTTCCTACTGAAACTGTTTCATTCTCCAAAAAAATGAAACTGAATGCACTGCAGTCAGTCCAAGGAAATGAAACAATACCATCCAAAACCAGTAATGAAGAAAGAAGGATGATTTCCCATTTGAGCTCCAGCAATTGTGTGAGTCCTCTCTGTAATATATACAGTAATCTTCAGGGCTGTGACACTTTTTGGACACTTCTGAAATAGTTTTTTAGCCTCTCACTTTTGCACCTAGAAAGAAGGATGCTGAAGAACCAGACTAGGAAACAGAAACATGGAGAACTAGAACACATATCCTAGTGCATACTCTAGTTCTGAGTAACAGAAAATTATGTGGATGGCTTTAGTTGCATTGACATCAGAACACTGGTACGTGTTGCTTTATGTTTTTTGTAGACTCCATGGTGAAATCAGAATCTGAAGCACCTGTGGATGCACACAAAATCTGAGGCCATAAGGAAACTCCACCCTGAGAAACAGAGGTGACCACAAAGCTAAGACATGCCCATGATTTGGTGTCCATTGGACATGAGATTTGGGGATTACAATTTGAGACTGAGGTCACTGAAATGCACCTAGGTTTTCCCTTCACACATTAGACTCAAGACAATTGTTTTGGCTTTTAAGAAAATATCATTGTGAAAGAGACAGTGAAGAGATTGCAAAGACAAAGCTAATACTTCCTTCATCCTTGTTATATCACCAAAACTCCCAGTTTTTCCTCTTTTTTTGTTTTCTTCTAAAATAATAAAATAGCATAGGTATTATCCTTTGGAGCACATTAATTCTCCTGTGGGATTTTACTCTGCAGAAAGCATACTTTAGAAGGTGTCGACAAAGAACTATGAACTGTATTCAAGACCATTACTCTCTACTTAATTACTTTTTTCCTCTGGCATTTCAGAGACTCCATAAACCTAAGGGCAAAATAAAAGTTTCATTAGAAATGTTATAAAAAGTTAAATTGCACAGAAAAAAGCATATTAAAGAAAGTCCTTTACCACCAGTAAAGTTCAGCTAAGGCAATACACATGACAAGGTCTGCTCAAAGAATACCATGTGCCAACTACAACTGCGGCAAAAAAGGCAGGTAAATTCCATCTTCCCTTTATATTAAGAAGGTGGACTCTATGGGATCTTCTGACCTAGTGTCTATCCTTTGCTGAGGCACACTTACCTCTAATATACCTCTTTTCATGAGGATCAAGTTTCTCCTTAAAGGTAGTCAGGATTTTTTGTCTTCATTATCCAAATGGAAGGCCTATTAGAGTTATGGGGACAGTGCTGCCAAGTCCAGTTGCCACACGCAACATGCCAGAGTCATGAAACTCAAAGTTTAAGACTCTGAAGTCCCTGTGAATATCTTTCACGGACATCAGAACAAATGTGTTACCTTGTGCTGGTCCTGTAATTCAAGGAGGCATTTCTATTGCTGCTGCTTACCTGATATATTTGTACTTAAACCCTGCCACATGGCTGCCTCTGTTTGACCCCTCTTCACATGTTTACTGTACAGTCTTTTGCCATCTGTTAACATCTCAGTAAGCCTGAAACAGTTTGAGTCAACCAAGAGACAGAAAAATAAGAAATCAAGCACCAATCACTAACTTTTTCCTGTGCTGTGCTTGAAAAGCCATCAAAAGTTGTGTGATACTGCATATTCAGTTTTGAAGCCGTGTGCACTACCACTGTCAGATCCTCTGCTCAATAGAAAGGCTACTTGGCAAAGCTTTTCTTATTTCAAAAGAAAAAATCAAAAGCTAAACTAATTCTGGATAGGTAAAAGTAGATTTATTCACAGAAACTGGTATAAGTATTCAGTGGGGAAAATTTCAAAGGATAGACTGGGAGGAGATACAGAGCTGGAAAATACCACAAGTAATTACAAATCCCACTATGTGAAATTTCTATGGGATAAACTGCAAAATAGAATCAAGGATAGCAACTCAGCTAACTAAAAGAAACTTATGGGAAAAGTGTAACAATTTTGAAAAAAGAGAAGATTGGATTTAGAATCCTGCTTAATCAACAGTGCCTTGAGATCTTGCCTCTAAGAGAAGTAATTAACACATGACCGTGGTCTTGATGTAAGTTCCACAACTCGCATCAGCTTGTACTGCCCTTTTCATGATAGAAAGGTTTCATACTTCTAGGAGACTCCTTATACCTGAAAAGTTACTAGATACGTCTCCTTGCGGCTTTCTTTATTTGAAAGATGCTTGTATGTGTCCCAATCCTATGATGAGACCACTACCAAAATAAGCATCTAATAATTCCTTATTAGATGAATGTGAAGCAGTATGTCACGAGATGAGAAACAGGACTTACATTGGATCAGAAACTCTTTGAGATGAAGAAAAGTACTAAACTTTTAGAGAACTCAAAGCACAAAATCATAGCAATTAAAAGAGACCCAGGAATCAATGGCATGAAAGACATAAACTTCAGTGCAAATGCTAGGTATTTTACATTGTCCAGATTTTTATTTACTTTCTACTTCCCTATTTCAATCTATACCTTTGTCTCCTCCCACAAAATCCCTACTGACTGAAAATAACATCTGAAATTGCTGATTATCCCAGATACTTAATTCAGACATAAGGAAAAGTTTCTTGTTTCCTAATCTTCATCACGCTGCTGAAAGCATTACTATGCTGTTTCTTATGCAGTCATTTCTATGTATTTTTTAATCTAAAATGAATATGGAACATTATTTATGCATAGACTTAGCATGATTGGTTAAAATGGAAACCAAATGAGAAGCAATCAAACAAGCAAACAATCAAAGCTTGGTTTTTTTCTTCCCTTCCTCCTGCTGCTGCTATTTACACAGTATCTAAAGCTCCTAGTAATTAAAAATCATTGTTCAGTTACCTTTCCCCCGCTAATAATTTATAAGTAGAGTTTCTTTGCTTCATAGTTACTAAGTTTGATAAAAGATACAGAATACTTTTAAAATTTATTTCGGTACAATGGCTCTTCAATTACCCTTTTTGGTTTTTTTGTGAGAAGAATGAACCTGGGGAGGTCCTTGACCCCTGGAAGCTAGCCAACATAATTTCAATGTACATGAAGAGCAAGAGGGAGGTCTAGGAAACTACAGAACTGTGAGTTTAACCTCAGCACTTGATAAAATAATGGAAAAGATGATATTGAATCCTGTTGAAAGGCATCTAAATGAAAATGCAATCATCAGGCATGGTCAACATAGGTTCACACGGGGAAAACGTTTAACTAATTAATATCCTTCTACATATGTGCCTCCTGGATGAAGGGAAGGAGGTGGATGTAGCAAGGGTGTATTTTATTAAGGTTTTGACACTGCGCCCTACATCATCTTCTGGACAAGTTATCCAGCTGTTCCACGAGCAGGTTCAGGATGCTGGGTGAAGAACTGGCTGAAGGGCAGGTCCAAAGGGTTGTAGTGAAAAGGGCTGTTGACTGATCACTAGTGATGTTCCTCAGAGCTCAGTTCTAGGGTAAGGTCTGTTCAAGACTTTTAGGCAATGATCAAGATTCAGGAATTGAATGCCCCATTAGCAATTATGCTGATAATAGCAATCTGGAATGTGATTTTTCCCCCTTGAGGGAAAAAAGGCCTTGCAGAGTGATCTAGATAGACTGAGCACTGGGCAATCATCAGTGCAATGAAATTTAACACTGGATTCTGCATCTATGATGATGTAACTCTGGTCACAAGTATGAACCAGGAGAAGAGTGGCTGGAGATCTGTCCTGCAGTGAGGATCTGGGAGTACTGATTGGCAGCAGACTGTGAGCCACTAGTGTGCCAGGGCAGCCAAGAGGGCACACTGCATCCTGGGCAAATTCAGCACAGCCAGATGGTCAAGAAAGGTGATGATTCAGCTGTATTCAGCACTGGTGTGGTCTGAGTCCTGTGCGCAGTGCTGGCCTGCACAGTCTATAAGAGGATGTGAAGGTTCTCAAATGTGTCCAAAGAAGGACAACAAAACTGCTGCTTCTATGAGGAGTGGCTGAGGACTTTAGGTTTGTCTAGTTTGGACAAAAGGAGGCTGAGGGATCACCTCATTTCTCTCTACAGCTTTTGGAGGAGAAGTGGAGAGGGAGGTGTTGACCTCTTTTCTCTGGGATCCTGTGACAGGAGATATAGAAATGGTTCAATGCAGCATCGGGGAGGTTCAGACTTGACATTAGGAGACATTTCTTTATAGAAAGCCTGTTCAAACAGCGGAACAGACTTCCTATGTGCTCAACAAACCACGTCTCTCAGTGTTCAAGAGGCATTTGGACAATGACCTTATTATAAGGCTTTCCTGTTTGCTCAGCCTTGAAGAGGTCAGGCAGTTGGATGGGATGATCATTGTAGGTTCCTTCCCATCAAACTATTCTTCGTTTCTTTCCCTTTCCCAATAAAAGGCTATGACGAATCGTGGTTCAGATACTAGGATCAAGGAAAAATATTAAATCTCTCTATAAATCACAATTGGGAACAACAAACTGTGAAAAGGAGACTAAGAAATTGACAGAATTTCTTTGTTATTTTAAACAATTTGGAAAAATAATAGCCAATGTTTAGAACTAAGTAGCAAGTCTACTGCCTTGAAGACCTTTACCACAGCACAGGCCCCACAACAAAGCAGCTGCTGCCAACCTTCAAAAAGCAGATGGTTAGAAAAGGTCCTTCTTTCATGCCTGAGACCCTCTTCACCACTCTGCACCTCTAAGGGAATAAAACACCATTATGATAAAATATCTTTTATATGCATGGATGCAAAAAACTCATTTTTAACCAGAATGCCAACTTAAGAAGCACAGGACATTTAAGTCTGGATTTGTATAATGGAAATGAGAACCTACTCATATAATTCTACTTTCCTATGAGCTCAACAGCAGGACTCTTCTTCTCTTTTTTGTTGAACTTGTTTCAAATGCAGGCCAAATCCAGCAATCATGTCTCTTTCCAGCCATTCACCTTCTTCCCACACACAAGCTATACCACCTAACATGCCCCCATTTTTTCTAAAACCTAAATTTGGTTTAGATCAACAGCAGTCTTGGCAAAGTGGATTAAAAAAGATGTACACCACGCCTGCCTGGGAAGAGCAAAATTACTTGTCTACAAAAGTTTAATGTAAAACTGTCATCCAGCACAAAACAGACACGTTTGCAGTAATGCTCTGACTATAATGCAAAAATGCAGCCAAGGAGTGCTGGAAAGAAGAAAACATCCTGCTAATGGCTTGCCTTGAGATGCAGTAATGTCTGAGAGGAAAGAGGAAGAGGTGGTGACAGGTTTAATCCAGAGCTACACTATATAAACATTTATAGCAGCAATAATCAGGGTGATTGACTATCAGATTGAAGGGGAAAAATTATTTCTAGCCACCCTTGTCTTTCTCAGTGACAAGAGCCCAACAGAAAATTCAGGATTGGTGATGTACATCAATTCTGTCTCTATGTTATATACATTGCCCTAGAAAAAAAAAAGAAACCCTTTTCATTAAGCACTGCATTAATATTTCTTTGCTTTGCAACAAATATATGGATTGCTCAATTTAAGCAGAACATTTAATAAAATATGACATTTGTGTTTTCTAAGCAATGATTTATAATCAGTTGTATTAGTGAATTGTGTCTAAATGCATTCCCATTAAATTTTACTGTGTATGCATCAGGCAGTTACTAATGAACTGAAATTACAATTTCAACCTGAACAAACAATCATTTAATCTAAAGAAGTCTCTGTGTGATCTACCTTTACTACAGAACTAACTGAATATGTCTCTGATGATTAAAAATTTTACTCATATGAGTTAGTACAGCATGTCTATCAAAACACAGTTCAGGAAAATACACAAAAAATATTTTAAAAGTCCTTCCACTCTTTGTCCTTTCTATTTTGCTTTAAATGTCTGGTTAGAAGGTATTGCTTCACAAATGATATGTACCAGTTGATGCAAATAACAAATTCCATAAAACAGTTTTTAAAATCATTTTCTCATTTATATATTCCAAAATTATTATAGAAAATACTTGGGAAATAATTGTCCCATAGCACTGTTAAATTCCTAGTTCCTCAGTGCGGAGAAACACCTTCCAAAATGCTGATAGCTATCAGCTGATCATTGCAGAGAAAGATGACATTACAGCTTTAAATTTACTTGGGACCTTGTCATTTAACAGATGGGGATGAAGAGCTTCAGGTTGTGGTGCCCTTGTCTTCAAGCGACACATACACATGCCATTCAAGCAGGGTTTTTGGGAATATGAGGGTTATATAGAAAGGGCATTTGCATGTGTCTGTCTTAAGAATAGAAAAATCTGGGCTTGGGCCATCAAAATGTCTTCATAGTAAGGGAAGTCTTATTGATGTACCGTCAACATACAATGCAGCTGATGCTTATTAGTTCACAAAACAGGAAAGTGGCAGACACCATTTAAAGACTACATGTATAATCTCATCTCTAACACTGGCCAACTACATTTCTGTAAAAATGTACTTCAGCAACTGCATAATATCTAAGGATTTAATTTTAAATACAGATTATTCAGACAGAATGTTAGAAAATATGTTCAGAGCTTGGCATAAGTAAGCAACACATTTTTATTTTCTCTTGGTGCAATGTTTAATTGATTCTAAATTTGAAAATAATATTTATGTGATGCTGTGAAACAACATAATTATCACAAAACCATCTTTATTGTACAATATTTTTACTTTATCTATTGTTTTGTCTTGAAAAAACACTTAGTAAACGGGTAAAAAGAGTAAAAATATCCCAGAACTATCAGAAAAAAAAGCATTTTCCAACGAGCAAGGAATGATACTACATATATAAAGAGACAAATTTTTCACAGGTAATTTTTATGAGCTGATGCAGTAGAAGAAAGCACTGACATGAGAAAATAATGTTTTAGTGCTATTTTAAGTTCATAAACTCACCATAGTTTTAGCATGACAGAATTTTTGAACACTGTGTTAGGGAGAGTAAAATAACATCTATCCACACAGAATTGTGAAGGAAGAAGGAGTATGCTTACATTTCTAGATTTAAAGGCACCACAGTGTCTTCTGGCCATTACTTAAGCTTGTAAATACTCTGTTAAATACTGATAAAATAATTATCAACTTTTCATATTTTACTGCTTTGGGGAGATTAAGCTATACTGCAGGATTTTTTAACAAGTATTTGACACAGTATATAATTACTGCATATTTGTTTTATATTCCATCAGATAACTTAATATGTCAATGACACTTTCAGAATAAAGACAAAAGAAAATATTCCAGATCCAGTACACTACAACATCAGACTATGAAAAAAAATTATATTAACTACTTAAGAGATCAAAAATTCAGGAGGAGATGTGGATTTCTGATTATAACAATAGGATGAGACAAAATTCAATTTGAATCCACTGTTCTCTTTTAAACCCCTCTTACAACATTATGCAATGCATTAATTTATTTTATATGATGGCCTCTTTCTTTCCTTTAATGTTCCTAGACTTTTCTTTGCTAGAAAAACTGACAATGGAGAAAAATTACTTGACTGTGCAACTTCCATATGGCAGAAATTGAAAATTAAAAAAAGTATTCTCAGCTTGCAGATATACATATGTGCTAAATGGTATCATCCAGTATCTTGTAGAAGAGGTTGGCATGGGAACCACCTGTTCATCCAAATCATATAATATTTTCCATGAGAAACTCTCAGTCTTGCATCTTAACTCTGAACGATTATCATAGCCTTTAAACCTCTTGAACCTAGTACACTGAAACAGATGCAGTTATATGGAGTACTTCATAAAGTTCTGAAATCATAAGTTTGCTAAGCTAATGCAGCTAGTTTGAACTTAAAATATGACAAATAAGGTTTTAGGGAGAAGTACCAGCTTGGCAGGGGATTGAATCACCTCATTCTTTCAAAGAAACAAACTAAAAACAAACACACTTTTGGAAGTGGTTATCCATGGAAGTGGTGGAATCACCATTCCTGAAAGTGTTCAAAAAATGTGTAGATGTGGTGCTTAGGGACATGGTTTAGTGGTAGACATGGGAGGTTTAGGTTAATAGTTGGACACACTGATCCTGGATGTCTTTCCCGACCTTTGATTGGGAAGATTCGATTCTGTGATTCTCCCCCCAAACTGAACAGATGGGATAATAGCTCTCAGTAATGTAATGAATACATTTTAGAGGGAAACTGCAGGTTTTGCTCATTTCTATTGTTGGTCTGAAAAACTTGCTGATTGATTCATACTATGCTACTGATAGACACTCTTGGAGCTGGGCAGAGAAGTACCTAAGGAAGTTCAACAAAGGCAAAGGTAGGATCCTGCACCTGTGGTGGAATAACCCCATGCATGAGTAGAAGCTGGGTGTTGACCTGCTGGGAAGCAGCTCTCTGTGGAGAACCAGCCTGGGGGTGCTGGTGGGACACAGGCTGTCCATGAGCCAGCGCTGTGTTCCAGAGACCAAAGAGGCCAATGATATCCAGTGGGGTATCAGAAAAAGCACTGCCAGCAGGTTGCAGGAGGCATCTGCTCAACCCTAGTGAGGTTGCACCTGGATTGGTGTGTCCAGTTCTGGGCTCCACAGTTCAGGAAAGATAAAAACCTACTGGAAAGGAGTACTACAAGGATGATGAGAGGATGAGAACATCTCTCTTAGAAGGAAAGTCTGGGAAACTGGGCTTGTTTAGCCTGGAGAAGAGATGTCTGAGAGGAAATCTTAGCAAAGTCAAGAAATGTCTTAAGGGTGGGTGTCAAGAGGATGGTGCCAAACTGTTTTCAGATGCCCAGTGTTGATGCCCAACGATGGTATAAGGGACAATAGGCACACACTGAAACACAGGAAGTTCTATCTAAATATGAGGAAAAACTTCTTTGAGGGTAACAGAGCACTGGAAACAGGGTGCATGGAGAGGAATCTTCTCCTCTGGGTATGTTCAAAACCTGCTGGGATACAATCCTGTGGAACCTGCTATAGCTAAACCTGCTATATTAGGAGGGTTGGGCTATGTTCTGTACTACAGAAGAGTAGTACAGAACATGCAACCAAGCCACTCTGTGTTACTTCTGCTGCATTAACATCACCAAAACTGCAACTATGCAATTTGATTTTCAACAGATACTGATCTACAGATAATACAAATGTGGTCAGAGGGGACATCCTCCTCCAGAGTGGAGCAGCTGGGGGCTCCTGTTTTTTGTAAGTGTGTCCAGTAGACATATTTTGTATAGACATCTCAGAAATTTCAAAATAGAAATTTCCTGATTACTAAATAAATGTAACTTTATAAGTCACTGAATGTTATATATCCATAGTTCTGTAGCTACAACACACAAATTCTGATGTCACCTCCTTATATCATACATAGTAATAAGAGAAAGTAAAAGCTTTATTGAATCTGCAAAATCTTAGTGTCTGCACTGTATTCAAAACTACAGCTCTACTGTCAGTTATAAAAATAACTTATTTCTTTTCCTGCTAATAAAGCAGAAAAAGACAATTTTCCACAGGGTCAAGAATAAGGTGATATAGAATCAACAGATATATGATGTTTGCCTATTAAATTGTAGAAAAATTCTATAGAAATTTGAAGAAGTTTTATGATATGCAGGGTGATAAAGGAGCATTTAGAAATTGTTTCAGTCAATTCACTGTTTCCAGGACAAACTAGCATTCTGTTTGAGTGAATTTTCTGATGGAATGGAACAGCATTGCTGTTGTGTTTTCTGTCTCAATAGAGCCTAGACTAAGGCTAGGACCTCTTGTCTGTCACTATGGCAAAACTGGGAAAAATTCATTTAACAGAAACTTACAAAGCTAAAATATCTCCTATGAAATAGGGAGTTCAGTTTTGGTTTTTTCTTCACTTTCACTTTCCAAACTTAAAAGCAAATTCAAAACTTTTACGCATGGTTGCACAATTAAAAATTACAGGCACATATAATAATTCTACAAAGTTAGGAAGTATATGCATATGTGTCTCCAACAACACTGAAGAGAAGCAACAGAGCTTAGTACAGTTTCAATAGAATTGCTCTGGGTCAACCATCCAAAAGTTTTTTTTTCTCATGAAAATTTATGCATATAGACCCCATATATGGAATATTTGTATGTATGTATGTATATGTGTAGGTCCCTAGGAGAAAAAACATTCATATATATATATATATATATGTATTTATTCTTAACAAACACTATAGACAAAGATTTTACCTGAGTGCCAATAATATATTGGGATTTTTTTTTCAACTATTTATACTGCATAAACCTGCCTCCATATTAATTTTGTTTCTCATGCTCTTTTCCAGCAATAAAGCCTTGAGTTCCCCAGGACACTTCTTAAACAACAAGTTGTTGTTGAATAGTTTTTTTCATCATGGAACCTTACTAACTACACCCAACTGAGGATGTAACTCACAGTATTAAATCTTACTATAGACATCAGTGGAGCTAGGTTGGCATTCTTCTGTTTCAATATCCCTGGATACCTAACTGAAATAAAGATGTCTCATGAAACGAAACTCCTGACACTTTCTGAATTCTGAGGAGAATCTGCCGGGAAAATATTGAAAAAATTAGTACTTTTTTAGTACAAAAAAGAGTGATTGCTACATTTTCAATCACAAACATTTACATTAAATTACCCCTTGTGGAACTATTCCTATCAGTCCAAGTTATTTACACATATTACCAAAGTAATGAACTTTGTATGAATATATTAAACCATTGCATTAATCAGTACAACCACATTAACCAGCATTAAATTGTTCAAAGCAATCTAAAAACTCCAGGCATAATTGAAAGAATGCCACACCATCTGTCATTGTCGTAATTCTCACAGTTAAATACTCTTAGGTTCTACAAATTTTGGACACATTTTGATGACTCAAGGATTCTATCTTTATTGAAAAGGCAAAGCAACAAACTGCTTTTTACATCATTAACATATTTTATTGTCATTGAGATCTTATAGCAAGTCACATTTCTTTTCAATTCTTGGTTCCAATAAACTTTAGGAACTTTTTAAGAGTCTTGTATAAATAATTGGCTTTGAGCCCTGCTAGTCAAGCAAGACAGCTTACAAGTCTTTCCCTCACACATCACAGTGTCAAATACTACAGGACAAATAAAACCTGCTCAAATGGACTTAACATTAATATTTTGAGAGTATGTTATTGCTTACTTTTTATTTTTGTCAGCAGAGTTCTGTGGTTCACACCTTGAAATACATTGGAGGTAGTGATACTCAGGTGGACATGGCTCTGGTTTTATGACCAGCAGGAGTAGCAGGCCTCTGTGCTACAACATGCAGATGCAAAGCCTGGCACAATTTAACTATGTGAAAAAAAAAAAAAGTGCAATATATTGTATTAAAGCATCATCTGCCATCCACACCAAACAACAAAAAAATACATGCGCTCGCATCTGCTGGAAGATCCTCTTAACACACTTTATTTTGACTGCAAGAATTCAACACTAGCAACAGTGCTTAACCAATCCATGGTTGGTCTGGAATAACCTCTGAAATTATGTCCTCCGACACAGTTTATCAAACAACAAGAATACTCCACTAACACTGCTGCCCCAGGTACTATATCTCAATCTTCCCATTTGTTCATTCTGCCCTCTGTGCTTTTATTTTTTTGCTATGAGGTACTTTTTTGTGGTACTTTTTTGTGCATGTGTCAATAATTTCAATCCCAAGAATAGGTTTGTAGGTTTGGGCTCTTTTGTTTGTATTTGGGTTCTGCTTGTTACCTGTGGGCATCTACCCTGTCTTTGGAAGGAACAAGTACAAATGTGTAGGTTTCAGAAAGCTGGTGCAGTCATCCACAAGGATTTTCCACAAGGAAATCACTTGAAGTAAAGAGCAACATATGAAACACAAAGCAAACTGCAGGTTTCCTGTCCAGTGCAACTACAGGACTGTGCCATAAAGCAAACTGAATTTAAAAGGAGATAAAAAAGTTGAATTAGAGATTAAAAACTGCTACACGTTTCTGCTCTACTTCTCATTGCATGAAAGAATAAGCACCAAGCAATAATGAAATGGAAACAATGAAATATGAAGTGAGGAACACAAAATTCATATCAAACCTGCTGTGTCCAGGCTTCCATTTCACAACCACAATAAAATCAGCCACAGCTTCTGTAACAGTTTTTCAGTGTTAAAACATAAGAACACCTGAATAGTTTCCTTCATTATAACCTTTCCTTCATTAAACACCTCTCTCCCTTCTCTCTCCACCCCATCCAAATAATTAAAACAGATTTTAAATCAGCAGTAAGGTATAACTACAATTCGAATTACAAAAACAACTACAAAAAAAAGTCACAAGTAGTGGACAGATTTAAGAAGCTGGTTTCTTTCACATTGCTTTTCAGCAAGTAGAAGTTTTACTGATGAACAGGCAGTAGCGTGTATAATTATGCTGAGAATGTTATTCTGTGTAATGGATGAGATTCTTGTTAGAGACACTGCATTAGGGAATTCAGTGTGTCTGACAAGGATTAGATCACAGAGTCCACAGGTCTAAAGAGACAAACATACACAGTGGGTCAGAATGAATTTTAAATTGCAACATTTTACCCAGATGTTAACCAGGCCCTGAAAATAAATAAATTTGTAAATATATTAATTTCCGGTCCTCAGCTTGCCTTGAAGTTGTAGCAGCAGCTGGATTTTTGACATATCAGTGCGCTGGTAATCTTAGCCTTACCCTTGGAGGATGGCAAGGGGCTGGAGCATAACATATGTTGCACAAGCAGGAAACAAATAAATTTTTTTTTTAGTATTATCATATTATTGGGCTGCCATCTTCCTTCAAAGTGCCATTTTCCACCAGAGATTCACAGCCACAATAGTGTCTTAATTATACCTGAGTTGAAATATTCTCCTTCAATTTCAATTGTACCCATCCACTAGTTCTTACAGTTGTTCTACTGTCCCGGTAGGAGGGACAAAGGCTATCTAAATTCATGTGACCATATGGCAACAACACAGCAGGAGACCTATGTTGTACCCTACCATATAAGACTACACCATTGGCAGCCACAATTTAACTTTATTGTGTATAAAAACAACGGTGGAGGGAATTGATTACTTGGAATGATGAGATAGAGTCTATAGTGCCTCACTTTTAATGACTTGAAAACATTAATTTCCATGATTCCTATGATCAGTCAGAATAACTTGATGCATCTCAGTTTTAAATATAAAATATCCAGTACTTTAGTGGTTACCACAGTTAGAAATATTTTCTTAAAAAGCAAACTGAGGACAAAGCAAAAAGGAAAGTTGAGGAGAATAATTATCTTATCACAGAATCCCACTCTCCCAATAATTGATTCAACTCTATTATACAACAGAAATGATATCTCTATCTCCTCAGCAGAGACAAGAATGGCGATGACTGCTGGTTTACAGTGGAAGCATGATACAGGGACTAAATGTGCATTGATGGAACTCACAACAAATTAAAGAGAGCATCTCATAACTCATATCAAGGTTTTTAGACCCTCTTTAGTAACAATGTTATGACTCATTTGTATTTCATTCATTTTTTTCACTAAAAATGGGTGACTGGGACTGAGAATTAAATACTAAAATTTCATGGCTATAGGAAAAATAAAATTAAATCAAGCCTCAGAAAAGGAGGCTTTAGGGGTTTAAATGTGGTAATTACACAGGTCTGCATCATGGTTGATGTACTGTAGTTTCAGAGATCAAAGCACAAAAGCAGAATGGAACATTTTCACTACGGCTCCAGGCCCTTAGTGCTGCTAAGTGACAGGGTGATGGGCAATGGCAGAATCTGATGCTCAGGAAGTTCCACCTGAACAAGAGGAAGAACTTCTTTACTGTGTGGGTGGCACTGGAGATACTCAAGAACTATCTGGATGCAGTCCTGAGCAATGAAAAAGCTTTTTTTTAACAGAAAATGTTTACCTAAGAACTCCAGGTTTATGACACACAAATAATTTATTTGCATTATTGCAAAACAGTGCATTAGCACTGACAATGACAATAGAACAGCTGTATGCACCTGGTAGTGTTGGGATATGCTCCAGTATGTTCAGTTACCAAATACTAAGTAGACATGAGGATTACACCATAGAAAGAATGAGGCAATTGCTCATGATTATATGAAGTTATTATATAAAATATATTGTAATTGTCCAGAAAACTGAAATTAAAATGGCTAGGATAGAGTGACTTAATTAAATACTGGAAATACTTTGGAATGTATGATATTGTTGGCCTGTTCAAAGCTACAGATGGGAGGAAGTTTATTTGGTCCTTTTCTCTTCTTGTGTATATACAATGCATTTCTCAAGAAAATGCATTCCAGTGCTCCCAAACAGTGATCAATTCACCACATATGATACCCCAATGTTGTCTCTCCTCTTTCAATTCTCTGTTTCACAAAGAGCTTTGAAACTCTGAATTTTCAGAAACAAGCAAAACAAAACAAAATAACTACAACTGCTGGAATGACTAAATTGCTCAAAGGCTTCAAAATGTATACCAATACAGCTTTATAGCCCCATAACACTTCAGAGGGCTTAGGTAACCATGTAAAAACTAGCATCTAGAGACCTCTCCTACTTTGCATTTTGGGTTTTTTCCCAAAGTCACTCATTTTGGGTGAAGAAATGGAGATAACTCTAAAAGACTATGATGCAGGTGAAATAAGCCAGAAAATGGAGTTATTTTAAACCTGAGGATTAGTAGTTTTATCAACTAAAGGACAATGTGCTGCAAACTAGTGTAATAGCTTAAAGAGCAGCTACTGTGTAATCACTTGGGTAAACATTGCACTCCCAAGAAACTGTGCATCAAAATCCAAAGTAAACCAAACAAAAAACCCAAGAAGAGTCCCAAACAAACAAAAACCCCAAAACCAAACCAAAAATCACTGCAAACCCTAGAAGAATCATTCTTCCCCAGAAGAATGGTGTGAGAAGCTTGTCATACTTGGATCACACTGTATTCCCAGTATTTCTTTCAGGTTCCAGTGGACAGTGGAGACCCTATCTTCTAACCCATTCCCACTGACAATTTAACAAAAAAATCATGAGTGAACTTTGATAAAGCATATATAATGTTTGCTGTGATATTTTGCAATGACAGCAATTGACTATTATGTTTTGGAAAATAACTTATCTATTTCCAGAAAATAAATCATACTGAAAAGTTGTTTTCCTGAATTTTCAGAGAAATGTTACAATCCTTTACAAACTATTATGCAATTTTTCCTAAAGAAACAATATGGGTACAGAAAATGTCAGAATTTCTACATGAATTTCTACAGAATGCTACGAGTCAATACAAGATTAAAAAAATCATAAACAAAGAAGGGGTAAATAATGAGAGTGGATAACAGAGAGGGAGGAATTCAGTTACAGAATGGACGACACTGATAGCTTTATAAAAGACACAGTAATTCCTTTACATTTTTATGAAGTGTAAAGAGCTCAGAAAATTTCCGTTCAAGATCCAAAAAGATAGACCTGAGACTTCAACTAATTTCACACAGATTAGTCAAAATTCCAGTTCATTTGACTTAAGAAGCTTATACAGCCCTTAGTGCCACTGCTGGAATATCACTGTTTTCTTGACCAGAACTTGACTGGTCTGCTAAACACAATTTTCTGAAGCTTGTTTAATCCAAGCCCCAGCTCTCAACTGAGGAAAAAACAGTGATCTCGCTAAAAAGAACATTAGTGTGCAAGCTGCACGACTGTACCAGCTGTCCACTGAGAAAACTGAGGAAGAAGTGCTCTGAAGATAAAAAGACCTAAATAACGCAACAGCTCATGCTAGGTGTGATTGCAGCAATCTGGTGGCAATTTGTTGCTGTATAATGAATGCCTAGAATATACTGCAGGCAATGAATCAGACACTGAATCTATCAGTTGTCGTTCTAGAAAACTAAACTAAAAAATAATTATTTAATTTTAAAAATTGTAAAAGAAGCATTAAAAAATGACATTCATAAGTCTATAATTTTCTCTTGAAATAATTGAATCTGTTGATTATCCAAAATTTTACAACTTGTTTGCTTTTCCACATAAAACCCCCAAAACTTACAAAAAGTAATGCTGTCATTTTACATCATTTTACTTATAAGCCAAGCACTGAAATGCTATACTTTTGAAAAGCATTTTAAAACAGTGGGGGGCCCATAGAGATCCATACCTTCTCCCAAAAAATGTAGCTCAGCAGTACTTTCATTTATTTCTCTTTACATTTTGAACTAGCATTTGAATATTTTGATTCTCCTGATGGCAGAAATTGTCTTAGCATGCTAACAAGCATTTATTTGTGACAAGAAAATAATGAAAAAACCTTCAAAAATTAGGAAAGAAAAATATCCGCAGCCCACTTCATTAGTCTCTGGTGCCTTGAAATTGCGCTCAACAAAGTACTTCCAATACCATAAGACTATCAAGACCATTCTCAAAAGGTTATTTATTTTTTCTTTGTCACTGTTACAACCTGTTTTAATGAAAGAATGCACAAAGAAGAGGTTTTTCTCATAAAAAAATATTTTTCTCTTGGTTATTACCTTTAATTATTCAAGGAAACACTAAAAATCTTTCAAACTGGGCTTGAGATAATATGCAAAAAGAGATCTCTCCAAAGCAATGATAGATCTGACTTATCTTTCAAATCAGTGGCATTACTTCTCTGATTGTGGAACTTACAGCAATGGGATTTACGGCAAACACTATGTATTTTCATGGCATCAAAACATGCAAAAAACCCCATGTAACTAGAGAAGAATGACATCTGGTCTCTGTCGCTGTTAAGGCACAAAAGTAGCAACATTATTTTGACAGGAATTATTTTGTTATTTTAGCACATTGAAGACCAGAATTTAGCCCAATATGTCAGGGATGAACACTTGTCATTAAATCATTCTGCATGAATGTACTGCTATTCACTTTAATTTGTCCCTCAAAATATGAAATCTGTTTGGCAAGGTTAAACACCTCACCCATAAACATAGCCCTGAGTGTAAGGCAAGGCAGATTCCTCAGACAGTGTCAAATGCAGCATTCATTGTGCCTCTTTCAAAGGAATCCATTTAAATATACACTAAATTCAGTTATGACCTTTATAACCTTGCAGCATTAAACCCAGCTCAATTTCCTTTTTAAAAATCAAACAGTCAATTTTCAGTTACTGTTTAACATATCAGTTACCCATCTGCAAAGCAAGACTTAGCAAATTATTAAGCCTGTACTAAACCAAGTGCATGTAATGTCAAAAGTACAAAAAAAAAAAAAAACACCTAATGCCACTAAATTATTTACAGAATGGAAATATGCAGCATAAATCTGATTAAAGTTTTGAGGACAAATAAAAGATAAAACATGATTGAGAAGTGGTCCATGAAGTTTAATCTGCAAAATAAAGTTGTTACTTGAACCACATTTAGATGACTAGTAAGACTTGGATAATTTGAATACTGCTTGTACTTTTAGAAGTGATCTGAAACACTATAGGTTCGACATTTCCAAACAAACTAACTCTGAACAATTTGAATTTGACTGGCCTTGCTCTCAGGCCAATTAATCTCATTGACAAATTCAGGCACATAAAATAAAACCACAGAATCACAGATTATCTTAATTGGAAGGAACCCATCCGGATCATCAAGCCCAGCTCTTAGCCCTGCCCAGAATATCCCCAACAACCAAAATGTGTGCCTGAGACTTTTGTCCAAACCCTTGAACTCTGACAAGCTTCCTGCTGTGACAATTTCCAAGGGGAGCCTGTTGCAGTGCCCCACCACCCGCTGGTTGAAGAACCTTCTCCTTATATCCAACCTAAACTTCCTCTGACACAACTCCAGGCCATTCCCTTGGCTCCTGTCACTGTCACCACAGAGAAGAGATCAGTGCAGGCCCCTCTTCTTCTCTCATGAGTAAATTGTAACTGCAGTGAGTTTTCCTCTCAGTCTCCTCCAGGCTGAACAGACCAAGTGACTTCAGCCACTCCTGACATGGCTTCCCCTCAAGGCCCTTCTCCCTTATTTTCTTTCCCCAGTCCTTTGGTGATGAGAATTTATGTAACACATGTCTTAGGTACATGGACAAAATTCCAGTTTTGCTTACACTGGATCATTGTCCAGTGTTTCTGAATAAATGTACGCATCTGTATATTTCAAGCACACCATGCAGTTATTTTTATTGAACTACATTTCTTGCTGAACTTTATGCAAGCTATTTTCTCACTGATTCTCTAATTTCCTGAGTACCATCTTGTCTGGTAAGCTAATACTCTTAGTGGCCCTCCTCTGAACTCGCACCAACAGGTCCATATCGTTCTTCTCTCTCCTCAGAGTGAGGAGAGCAGAAGGGCAGAATCCCCTCCATGACCTTGCTGGCCATGTTCCTTTGGATGCAGCCCAGGATACACAGTGGCAGGGACTTTCCTACCCCTGCCCTCATTTCCCACTCCATCCACTTGAGGCATGTGGAAAGACAGGTTGCCATTGAAGATTGAGGCAAAATATTTGTGTTCAGGTTTTTTTTTAATATTAAAGCTAACACTGGACTATTCTATTTTTTCAGGGTTAAGTCTGGATCCTGAGATAGATGACTATGAACAGACATGAGTTCTGTTGCTGATATCAGCTAAGAACATGAGGTATTTGTCAAGTAGTGAAAAACACTTTTCTGTTCCTTATGACAAGATACCTGCAAGGACTAATATTACTTTTTTTCAGATATAACATGCTCAAGAAGAAGTTTATGGCAAAATATAAATGGTCACTAGAGGAAAGCAGAAATCAGCAACATGATGAGGGAATTTTAATTAGCCACAAAATTGAGCTTAAGAGGGTCCTCCAAATGGATAAAATACGATTAGAGGGATGAAGCATCTCTCCTATGAAGAAAGGCTAAGAGAATTGGGATTATTCAGCCTGGAAAGCAAAAGGCCTTTTTTTAAGGTGACCTAATTGCAGCCTTCTAGCACCTGAAGGGACTCTACTAGAGACAAGAAGGACTTTTTACATGCTCTTGTAAAAGAGCCCGAAGATGCCCCAATCCTGTGAGTGTCCCAGGCCAGGCTGCATGGAGCCTGAACAACGTGCTCCAGTGAAGGATGTCCCTCTATATGGTATGAAGACTGGAACTAGATCGTCTTTAAGGGCCCTTCCAACCATGTCCATTCTATGATTCTGCAATTAACATGACAACTATTATACAATTAGTACTTCTAATTATCAAGACTGGTTATACTGTCAAAAAAGATCAAAAATTTAATTTTGTTCTGAAATTAAAATGAAGCAAAATCTTTTCCTGTTATTAATACCTTCTGACTCCTGGTCTGTAGACAAGTATGCAACCATATTAGATTTGTCAGCAAATGTTAAAGGTAGTATGAGAGAACTGATCTGCATTACATGATTTAGAGTGATTCTGAAAAGGAACTTTTCAAGATGGGAAAGAATATTTTTTCAATATTCCTGCTAGAATACTGCTCCTGCCATACCTAATATTTATTCTAAAGACCCAGCTTTACTACTCACAGGAATGACAAAATATCACCTGAAACCAAAAATTACCAGAACTAAATTTTATTTTCCTACATTATCAGCTGCAGCTAGCAGGGTCTTGTTAACACACAATTTATTGTATTAAGTTTTGCGTTACTTTAGGGATTTTGCTGGCTTTGACTTAAGCTGTATTTGTGCAAATTTTTTATTCTAACACTTTGTTTCTGTTAACTGAAAAAAAATTATTACAAAGGTGTATTTGTAAATTCTGTGAAATTCTCCTACAGTGAGAGGGGGAGATATTTCACAGGATGTGTGGGAAACTACAAGGTGATGAAAATGAAAAACATTTTTGTGAAGGTTTATTTATAGCCAAATTGCCTTTTAAATGAGAAAGGTACAAAAGTATAATACTTGCAAGCTCACATAAAAATGAATTGTTTCTTGACAAGAATGTATGCTACTGACAGCTCATTTTACTACTAGAAATCTGTAACAGAGCAGGTATATACGGTATTACAAGATAAATGGAAAGCTGGCAGCTGCTTTGAGCAACCTTATTAGCTAATATATTAATATATTCAATTATTCTTTTTTAAAGGCCTTAAAAAATCCAAACAAACCCAAAACTCTACCAAAATCTGAACCCACCAAAAAACCAAAATCAACCAAATAAAAAAACCCAAAAGACACAAAAAAACCCCAACTAATAAACCAACTAAGCAAAACAGATCAAACTCTTAATCTATTTCATTTGTTACATATCAGGACATTACTTCTTCCTTCACTCTGAATAAAAGAACACTTCACTTCAAAGACATTCCAAACGATTATTAACAAGTGCGGACTAATAGATCTAGATTCCACCCATGGCCATGTGTCAATTAAGTTCCAGGTTCACTGTCACTATCTGGTAATTTTCTGTTTCTTTTATTTTGCTTCTTCTACTGTAGAACTTTTCTTAACTATACTGGAAGCCTCTCTGGCCCGTTACTGTGGTGCTGCCATGCTGCTAGCAGAATCTGACATTCTTTTCTACTACAAGGGAAATGAAATAAATTGCATTGAGGAGCTCATACTCTTTCTCTGTGCTTGCAATGCTGTTCCTGGAATGCTGTCCTAGCATTACACTAGGAATTGCAGTTTGGCAGACTTCCTTTCTGCTGCAAGAGAGCCAAAACCAATGGCATGCAAGGATGCAAGGATGGCTAGGAACAGGGTGACTATATGCCAGCCTTATGGGCAGTTTTATAGTGAGTGTATTGGGCAGCAGTGCAGCCAGACCAGTAGAAGCAACAGAGATGTGCCAGAAAGCCAGATGAGAATCCAGATGTCGCTGCTGGGAAAAAAAAAAACAAACAAAAAACAGTAAAACACCACCACCAAAACATTTTCCACATTTCTGAGCTTTCTCTCTGGATGACAGAGTTGCCAATTTATCACTTTAACTGCTTTGAAATGTCAGATCATTCATAACAGATTAATAAAGCTTAGTTCTCTGATAAACATTAATAAAACATGGCAGAGGACTGCAAGTCAAACTGAAAAAAAGAGATTACATTGATCTAAATTATGTAAATCAGATTTTTCTGATTCTCTGTCTGAATACATTAGGATTAGACTAAAATGTTTGTAAAGTACAAACACCTCTTCATTTATAGCAATTTTAAAAGTCAGTGCTTTGATGACATTATTTCTCTAAATACCTAAAACGGTTTTTTTTTGGTTTTACTCTACAACACAATGCATATGGCAAACACGATAGGTTTGATGCAACATTCTTCGAAATCTCACTGACTTCCCAAACATTTATGTCTGAAAATGTACATTTCAAAATACCTTTATATTTGTAATTACTAATCATTTAGAAATAAATGCTCACGTTACATTTTCAACAGTAGTGTTGCAGTGTCAAAAAGCCTTCAAAGATATGAACTGTCTAAATTAACACTTCTGTCAGAAATATTTTACTTTTTCCACATCAAAACTAGCACTCTCTTTCAACATGGCATCTGCCTTCGATAAGTTAACTAAAGTTTTAAAAAATAAAATAAATATTTTAAAAATAAAAGTTTTATTTGTTCTAAATCCACTTCAAATATCAACAAAAATCAGTTGGAGACTGCCTTTTTAATGCTATATTACCAAGCCTTCTCTTGAGGTAGTGATACTTGGATACCCATTGCAATAAATACATTTTCTCCCTAATACCTTTCTATTATTCCATATATATTTTCAAATAAGATTCTATACATGCTGACAAAAGGCTCAATTATTTTCTGCCCTCACTTCAATACACTAATGCAACCTTCTCCTTTATAAGTTGTCTTCCTCAGTGTCAAACTGAGACAGTGATGTAAGTTTAGAACTAAAAAACAAGAAAATATGTGCATGTAACATGCATAAACGTATCTGGATCTTTGCAAGGATTCTTTCATTTAAGAAAAGAAGGTAGTTTTTATCAAAGATGATGGCAATCCAGTGTTTGAATCATTAATATAATTTCAACATAGCCCCTTCTCGTTTAGATCTGCACAGTACCAAAATTATCAGAGACATTCAGGATTCCAATGAAAATTTGGTAGCAAAGTCAAGTTTTTTAAGCAAGTCAATAGAATTACTAGAAATTTTACATCTGCTTCTAGCAACCTCTGCACTGGGATTGAGTTCTGTTGACGTGATTGAAGGGTAAAGTATTAGCAGCTGATTGATCTAAAATAAGTCCTTAGGTAATGATCCATGTCTGGTCTGATCCAGGTGGGTCAACATGCAGTCTCACGTACAACTACAGTAAAGTCAATTAATTTCCTTAGAAGACCAGGAGTTCATACCTACAGATTAAGATCTAAAATTCTGTGGTGATTAAAAATGCATTATCTTCATAACAGCCAACAAAATACATCTTTATCACGGCTATTTACAACTACTACAGATGTCAAAAGCTACAGATAAGGGATACACCACAGAAGCATTACCAAAACCTGGTCATTTTCCAGACACTAATCATATTAATAAATGTTTATGCACAGTATATTCACCAACAATTCTTCTACTAATAAGCACATATTTTCTGAAAAAAATCCCTTAACCTCATAGTATATTTTTGGTTCTTTTTTTTTTAAGAGTAAATTTTCTTGTTTCTAATTGAATTAACAGATGTAAAACTAATTATCTTAAGAGTATGTAATGATGGCCTTTCTTGGTAATTTGCGACTGCATCACAAATTTTTTATAATTTTTCCTTTTTCTAATGGAGTGTTTTTCACTTTGAAAGTTACATTCATTTATGTGTTATGTTAGGTTCATTTTGGTGTGTTCATTTTGAAGTCAAACACTATACTGACCTATTTCCTCTGAAAAATTCTTTCCAATTTCTTGAAAAAAGGAGAAAAAAATGTCTAACTCTAATGACACTTTTAAATGTACTTGCATTTAAACTGTCTCGATTAAGCTTCAAAATTTGCACCGGCAAAGCTAAGTGGATTGAGGAACAAAGGGTTTCCCAGTTCAATTATTGCAAGATTAGGTTGAGACATCACCTGCATGTTGATTAGTTTAAAGCAATAACACACTTGAACTTTAGAAAAAATTAAATGGAAAGCTGAAACTACCACAAGGTGCTTTTACATAGGAATCCTGTCTTTTGCTTATACTGGTGTATTTGTCTTATGGTCTTGCAATCAAATATCATATCAAACATGGAGTTTCTAACTATTGCTATGAAATAAATTAGTTTTCTCTCTCACTTTATCTTATCATTTGGATTCTAGATGGTTTTGCTGTGTAGGATTCTGGAGGATTTGAGATTTCTTCCAGAAGATTCTACCTGCATTTTGATGGCTTCAGCTTTCAATAGCATCTGGGTTTTGTGGTTTTGGGTTTTTTTGTTCTTTTTTCCCATCACCATTGATAGTTGATTAGACTAACTTTCTGTTATTCTGCTCATTCTAGTCTGCCTTTGATACCAATCAAGTCTATGCCATTGATAGTTGGCATAGACACACCTACCGTACAAAAAGGACTACGCTACGGAATAGCCCTATTCATCACATCAGAAGCCTTCTTCTTCCTAGGCTTCTTCTGAGCCTTCTTCCACTCAAGCCTTGCCCCCACGCCTGAACTAGGAGGACAATGACCACCCGTCAGAATTAAACCACTCAACCCCATAAGAAGTGCCTCTCCTTAACACCGCTATTCTCCTAGCTTCAGGAGTCACCGTCACATGAGCCCACCACAGCATCACAGAAGCCAACCGAAAACAAGCAATCCAGGCATTACTATTAACCGTGCTCCTGGGATTCTACTTCACTGCCCTACAAGCCATAGAATACTACGAAGCCCCCTTCTCTATTGCCGATGGAGTCTATGGATCAACATTCTTTGTCGCCACCGGATTCCACGGCCTTCATGTAATTATTGGCTCTACATTCCTTCTAGTTTGCCTCCTACATCTAATTAAATACCACTTCACATCAAACCATCACTTCCGATTTGAAGAAGCCGCCTGATACTGACACTTCGTAGACGTCGTATGATTATTCCTCTACATTTCTATCTACTGATCAGGATCCTACTCTTCTAGAATTTCAATTACAAACGACTTCCAAACCTTAGAATCTGGTTTAAACCCAGAGAAGAGTAATAAACATAATCTTATTCATATTAGCCCTATCATTAGCCCTAAGTATCCTCCTAACAGCACTAAACTTTTGACTCGCCCAAACAGCCCCCGACTCAGAAAAACTATACGAATGCGGATTCGACCCACTAGGGTCCGCCCGGCTTCCTTTTTCAATCCACTTCTTTCTCGTAGCCATCCTCTTCCTTCTATTCGACCTAGAAATCGCCCTACTCCTCCCACTACCATGAGCAACCCAGCTACAATCCCCAACCACCACCCTAGCCTGAACCTCTGTACTCATCCTACTCCTCACCCTGGGTCTAGTGTACGAATGAATCCAAGGCGGACTAGAATGAGGAGAATAACAGAAAGTTAGTCTAATCAACTATCAATGGTGGTGGGAAAAGTTAGTCTAATCAATTATCAATGGTACCAATCAAAGTCTATGCCATTCCTCCTGCTTGAAATCAGAGGAAGAAATAAATATGGGAGAAAGTTTATTAGTTTTACTGCCTTCCAAATTATGTATCCCCTCTATTCATCCTGACACTTTTAAAAGTTCACTAGGGTGTGCACCATCTTTTTCCTCATATTCCTCATGCATTCTCTGAAAAGACCTTAAGGGCAGAAAAGTTACAATTATACTTAAGTCAAGCCTGTGCTATGGAACCACACTACATATAGTGCACTTAACATATATGAACCATTCAAGTATAGACACATGTAAATGTAGAGAGAAAACAATAAAAGTATGTCTTGTATATGCCAAATGTGAATGATTCTCAAGATGCATTTACTCAAAATCACAGAATCACAGAATTTCTAGGTTGGAAGAGACCTTTAAGATCATCGAGTCCAATCCATCTTCTAACACCTCAACAAGATCATGGCCCCAAGTGCCAGATCCAGTCTTTTTTTAAACACATCAAGGGATGGTGACTCCACCACCTCCCTGGGAAGATGATTCCAGTATTTGATCACTCTTTCTGTGAAAAACTTCCTCCTTAATTCTAGCCTGTATCTCCCTTGGCGCAGCTTGAGTCTGTGTCCTCTTGTTCTGTCTGTTGTTGCCTGGAGAAAGAGACCGACCCCCAGCTCACCACAGCCACCCTTCAGGAAGTTGAAGACAGTGATAAGGTCACCTCTGAGTCTCCTTTTCTCCAGGCTGAACAATCCCAGATCCCTCAGTCATTCTTCATACGGCTTGCGTTCCAAGCCCCTCACCAGCCTCGTTGCTGTTCTTTGGACACGCTCAAGTGACTCAACATCCTTCCCAAACTGAGGGGCCCAGAATTGGACACAATACTAAAAGG
>NW_005054379.1:2305252-2317799 GCF_000277835.1 Geospiza fortis | reverse complement strand
CTTTCCCTGATACTCCTTAACCTTTCAACTTCCTCCCTAAGCTCAGCCACTAGTGAAAGGAGATCGTTCACTTGTTCACACCGCAGGCAGGTTTCCTCCACAACACTCCCTGAAGCCACTGATAAGCTCAGACACTCTGGGCACGGATGGGTCTGTACAGACGCATCCTTTTTGGAGGGCTCAACTTGGTCACTCAGACTCATACCAGCAACAGTTTTTGACCGTGTAAAAACCATTACTAATAGACGCCTCAAACACAACCAGGCAGCAGAAAGACCTCAATCAACACAGAGAACTCCTTACTAGTAAGAAAGCTGGCAACCCTGCCTGCTTTCCCTGCCTGCGCGAACTGCCTTGTATACGTCCCAGAGACTCACCACACCCCTCTTTGCCGCGTTCCGGGTCACCGCGCTCCCGCTCCGGGTCGCCGCGCTCCCAAATCTTCTATTGCTTACAGAACACATTGTATAAGTACTTAAAGATTAACAGTTCCTAGTGGGATTTCATTTTGGATTTTAAAATGAATTTTTTTAGCCATGAATTTTCTGTGAATTAATTAGTGCTGATTACAGATCAATAGAAAACTGTTTTCCTAGTTAACTGCATCGAAAAAGATATTTTCATAAACAAAAAGACAAAGAAACATAAGGGATCTCTGTTGCAAAAAACTTTTACACATACACCCTATGAAAGACAAATACCTGTTAAATTATTTTTTTAATTTCAAAGTTATCCAAAGTGAAAACAGAATGTTAAAATATTTATGGTATCAGCACAAAAGGCTAGAGTTTTTCCATACTGTCCACAATATATTTTAAGCACAGAAATAATCTGGGTTGTTTTGTCCATTTAATCTCTAGAATGAGGAGACTGGGGATTTTATCTCTTAAGCAACATTCATTGAATTCTGGTCCACAGGAAACAGGCATAATAATATGCCCAAATTATTTGCTGTGAGAAAGATAGAAAACTCACTGAAATAAAACATATATTTCCACACATGTAGGAAACAAATTGATGGAAAAATTCTAAAATCATAAAGGATCATGCTAAATTCAGCATATTCTGTTTTGTTAGTCACACAGAACAAAACTATGCAAGGAAGGCCATGGGTCTGATTTTCATTTACCTTCAATTTATTTCGTTGAAGACATTTATAAGAAGTCTTGAATCTAAGGGTGTGAACTTTTCTATAAACACAGAGGGCCTGATTTTGACTAAGCTTTCCTTACATTGAATAAGGAATTTTCCTAAATGAACATAGCTGCTCATGCAGCTCTACAAGCAAACAGACCTGTTACAAACACACTGAACTGTAACAATAAATCTCAGTTCTGTGGCCAGATCAACCATTCCCACAGGTTTTTACATTTACTCATTTCTTTCACTACTGAATATTCTTAGATGAACAGAAACAAGCTGCTGTTACAGACATGTTGACAGCCACTCAACAAAAATCATCATATTTGTAATTGTAAAAGCAAAAGTTGATGATGACACTAATTAGTGATTAACATTAGACATTTAAGTGACTAAGAAAGTGAAACACTAATGCATAATGTTCTTGATGGTATGCCTGACAATACATACATCACATTTAACAGATGACAAAAAAGTAGAAATATTATCTTCCAGGAAAACTATTATTTTTTCACAATCTATCACCACAAGGATTTCTTAGGACCAAACCAAGATAGAAGCACAGATTTCATTCAACAGCAACATACTAAGATATTCTGCATTCAAGTGTCACAATGTTTTGAAGGTTTCCTAAAAGTGTATCACACTTGCAATTCAAGTTTAACTGGGTACAATTCATAATGACACTCTGTCAGTCATTATCCACAAGATTCAGTTGATGCCACCTATGCACTCGGAATTCTTATGATAAATACTAAATAATTAATATAAAAATTTCATTCTTTCTCTCAAATTTTAATGTTAATGGAAAGGGATTTCAGTCCAAGGTCAAGAATTTCCTACAAACATCACTGGAATTTACAGGACAGAGGAACAAACTTCCTCATTATAAATAAATACTAAATAAATGTACAATTGAAAATACATAAGATTTAATGACTGTCTCAGGAAAAAATATACTAGATCAAATCCCTTAGCATGAGTAGCCATTTTTTACTACATTATTTTTCCCCTTTTTTTCTTCATTTTTTAAAACACATTCTTATATTTTTAGAGTCACAGGATTTTACAATTAAAAAATTATATTATATCCTCAAATTTGAAAAACAGCCTAAATCTTCAAATTAATTATAATTTCTTTTGTCTATTCCATTAAGTAAAGGAAATTAAAACTGACAGAACATAAGGGAAACACAAAAAAAACCTAAATAAAATCTACAAGCATTAATTTTTTCTCAGATTAATATGAGAATTATTCATTATTAGTATTCTAATAATTAGTATACTCCTGATTTACTTACGAAAAACTTTACATTCAATAAAATCTTAAAATTCCCTAAATGTATAATCAGATCAGACCCTAAGTACTGACTCAGATTTCAAAGGTTTCTAAAGAGGTAGAGGTATCTAGTGTAAATAAAAGACCTGGCAGTATTTGACACCTGTATTATCAAAATATAGGCTGACAAGTGACAAGATGAATTTTCAAAGTGACAGCAAGCTGTTGAAAAATAATGTTACACAATAGTGAAAATAACAAAGTCTAAACTAAGTACAATCCACATGCAAAAGGCCAGCTTTAGTATTCAAAAAGAAGACATTCATAATAAAATAAGTGGAGGAATAAAGCGCCTTAGGTATCTGAAGCAGGAGAGTAACTCAGCCTAATGCACTACCCTGTTGCCTTCACTTGTACATTTTTCTAATAACATGATCACCTATGTGTTATATATCTCTTGGACTTTAATCATATAGGATAATGTAATAAAACTCATTTTCTCATTTCCTCATCCTTAACATGTGAATTTGATGTTCTGTCAGTAAGCCAGTTAAAAAAAAAAAAATTTAACATAACTTAAGAGCAGGTGGCAAAGAAAACTTTACGAAGAAATTACAATTGCTACATTGCTCTATAGCATTGAAGTGCAATTTTATTTATTCTGAGTACTTCTGTATCCTTTCATAAATAATGAAAAAAGAAGAAAAAAAAGCACCATAAAAGACTGTTAAAAGATATGATAAATAATATAACTGAAGATGAAGATACTATACAAATCAATTAGCAGAAACGGTGAGAGAACTCCAGCCTTCTGGTATGTGTCTTCCTGAAAATATAATCATAAGGATTGGCTCTTTGGAGTTGAAGAAGGAGAATATGCTTCACTGTGCAGCAAAGTTTTAAACTAGAATTTGTGTGCTCTTCTCAGTTTATTTCATAATTAAAATCCAACCAGAGAAAGGGAAAAAGAAAATCTGCCACTGTCGATGGCCTAGACTGTGTTGGAGAACATTTGAGTGTTTTTTGGTCAGAAATTTCACTGTATTTCGATTCTGCGTTGAAGATGTTGTAGTGTCTTTATTCTAAGTAAAAATAGGCCTTATCACAGAAACAATCAGTATCCTCTAAAATATATTTTAAAAAAGTAGTCCATTTATATGAACAGCAAAATTCTATTAAGCTTTTCCTTTTCAGTGGGCAAAAGAAAGCAAATGTACCTTTCAGCCTTAACAGAAACCACGTCAACTACCACCAATTCTTATCCACTTCACTAAAAATGGATTTTTGAAAGAGTAGCAGGTGTACAGAAAAACCCGTAATCAGTCTACAGAGTCCTTATTTTGGTCAGAACTGAAAATGAATAGGAGTATGATTCATCATTCAATAAATAGGAGAACCCACCTGTGTCTGACTCAAAACCCAGTAATCTCTGTGTGTCTCAGCAGACTCAATGGGTTTGGCTACACTTAACATGTTCATAATGCTCAAATGGATCATACAGAGATATTTTGGCATTCTTACTGAAAACAAGACAATGAAATTCTCTGAATTTCCTCATATTTGTAAATATATAGCTCAGTTTTCCTAGTGCTTTACCAAAGCTGATTCAAATTATCCTAGGACTCAATGTTTTCAACCCCATGCATCACTGGAGGAAGAGTGAGTGGAAAGCAGAACAGCAGAAAAGGACCACAGAGTGCTGGTTGACATAGACCTGAACATGAGGCAGTGTATGTCCAGGTGGCTAAGGAAGCCAATGGCATCCTGGCCTGTGTCAGCAATAGAGTGACTGGCAGGACCAGGACAGTGACTGTCTCCCTGTGTTCAGCACTGGTGAGACAGAAACTCAAGTTCTGTGTCCAGTTCTGGTCCCCTCAATTCAAGAAGGACATTGAGGCACTGGAGAAAATCCAGAGAAAGGCAATGGAGATGGTGAAAAGTCCAGAGATTAAGTGAAATGAAGAACAACAAAGGGAACTGGCGTTCTTTAGCCTGGTGAAAAGGAGACTCAGTGGGCTTTATTGCTCTCTGCAACCATCTCAGAGGAGGTTGTAGCCAGGTGGGCTGGCCTCTGCTCCCAGGAAACCAGTGACAGGACAAGAGGAAATGGCCTCAACCTGCACCAGGGGTGCTTCAGGTTGGATATCAGGAAGGATTTCTTCACTGAAGGGATTGTCAAACATTGGAACAGTATGCCCAGGGAAGTGGTGGAGTCTATCCTGAAACACTATCCCTGAAAGTATTCAAGAAATATTGGATGTGGCACTTAGTGTTACGGTTTAATTGATATGGTGGTTGGATTTGATGATCTTGGAGGTATTTTCTGATCTAGTCTAATCTAATCTAATCTAATCTAATCTAATTTCATCTCATCTCATTTTATCTCAACATTTTACTATTCTCTTCTATTATTCTATCTCAAAAAAATACTGTTCAAATCTTCACAAGAAACCTTTTAGATAAAACCATCTCTTCTCATATCTGCTTCCAAAACCCATACTGAATGATCGAGTTTTATCTTCCTAAAAAGGCAGCTTTATTTTATTTTTTTGTAAGAGCTGAATTGCATACAAGTCTTTGACCTAATATTATGCTAATTTTCTTGGCAGTAGAATGTAGTCTTCACGCTCAAAAGTGTATAGAAAAACACCAGAATCTGGATGTTCACATCAGCAATAACCTTCTTTCACCTTTTTCAGTGTCTTTCTGGAGTTGATACCACCAGATGCAACTACACAAAACAGCTGTCTGTCAGCTTATAGTCATGCCCTGGCCCTCAAGGCTCCAATAATAAAAGACTTGGGCAGAATCCGACTTAGGCAGTCTGGAAACATTCACTTGGTTAATTTCATAGCAGTCTCATTTTAAGAGCATTTTGGGGGTGGGAGAAGAAGTGAATGAAATTGTGAAGAAATGATAAATATAACTATTCCTGACAGCAAGTTTGGCAAGTATTCAACACCTTACAGGCTCAGGACCACTAGTTAGCACCATTTCCTAGAATGAACCAGAGATTCTGTAGTCTGCTGCTGTCACTGCAAATTCATAGCATCATCATGTGGATGGGAAAACTATTCCAATGCTACCTCAGGAAAGAAAAAAAACCAAACCAAACATACAAATATTTTAGAAAAGAAGAAATGGAGAAAAATATAGCAAAAAACACACTGACAGCCATATGTAAGCATAAAAGTCTATATTTTAAGGTTTAAAGTGACAATTCTACAGAAAAAAAAAAAGAATCAATTGTACGGAAATTTAAAAGTTTTTAAACTTTTATTGAAATACATTTCTTCTCAGAATTTTTATTTGCCTTTATGCTTCATAAAATAACATCCAGCAAAGAAATAATTTTGACATCATGAACACTGAAGAAATGAACAAATATTACCATTTTATTTTCTTAGTCTCCAACAACTTATTTGCAAACAAGAAAATACTAGTCAAAATTAATATGTATGTCAAAATAGGTTATTAAAAGAAAAAAAGAAAGAATGCTAAACAGGAAAGAACCTCAAACCAAACCAAAACCAACCACAACCAACAAAGAAAAACCAAAAAACTCTCCAAAAGTGACCTAAAACAAACCCACAGAAGATCCTTAAATATTAAGCAACAAATAAATATTTCAGGACAAGTTTTGGCTCTACTATTGCTTTCCAAAAAGATGTCTTCTGGCTATATAGGCTGTAAGATATCAACTAGCTTTTCATCTCCAAGTATGAAGGTTTTCTGTTGCAAGATCACAGAAGAATAAAATTCTGTTCATCTCCATGAAATACTGTTAAAAATTAATTTTATACATAACTTGTATTGCAAAACCTAAATTTATTCTAATAAATAAAATGCATCAGACAATTCACTACATATTTGAATTATAGAGGTAGAATGATGAAAGAAAATTATATATATTCTGTAGAGAGAAATAGCCAAAATCAGATCTGGAGTGTAGACTTCCATAGTCCATGGTCAATATTGGATTTTCAGCCAAGAAACCTCTGTTTGTCATATCCAGCCAGTGTACTGAGGATATTAGGAAAGGATCAAAGTACCTTTGGAAATATTCAAGACTTGTTTTCTACAAAAAAGGGAGAATTTTCCACATGCACTCCTTAAACTTGAATGCTGATTACATGACTTGATTGGTGTATGGAAATGTAATGACTGTCGTTTTTTTCACTTGTCTTATAGAACAATTTCAATTGCAAAACAGAATAAAGAGACATTTTAACACACGGCTTATGGTATTCATTTTCAGTACTCTCGCATTTCGAAAAGCAAAGCAGTCTTGAACAAAGCAGATTTATTCATCAAAGGTGATCTCTTAAAAAGAAAGGCTTTCATTTTGGGAATAGTACATGGATAAAATTTTCGTATTTCCAGTAATTATAATCACTCTTAAACAGCTAAGTTCTGTGTCCAGTTGAATTGCAACAGACCAATATAAAAAGCTCACCTTGAACACCTATTATACCAAAATTTAATGGAATGTAAAAATGTTTTAACCTTCTTTGAACTATATGTCAAAGTCAATTTGACTCAGCTCGGGGAATGAAATGAACCTTGATATTTTAAAGAGGTCTAGAGAAGCCCTTCTCAGTGTCAAAACATAACCCTTATTGTACCTTGCCTTTTTATAGGTGTTTCTTTCCAATGATGTTTTTATAAAGAAACTATTTCCTTGTATACGGCAATCTTTAATTTCTAATTCTAGTTGGTTTAATATTACCAATTTTTGCTATTATAAATTTTCCATCATATCCAGCCTTCCAATACCTTTTTATGGGGTAACTCAGATGTGGTTCAAGTATGAGCAATTTTGTCAAGTCCTAATAGTAGTGTTATCCCAAACACAGCTGTATTTCTTGGGTGAATACAAGATATAAATGAAGAAATTTTGGAGTGCAATTAAAAAAACCAACAGTCAATCAGTTGCAGAAAGTCTAGGTGTAGCTCATTCTTTACTGCTGACCTCCAGGAGTGTATGTTGAGGACAACACCATTCAACATTTTCATTAATGGCCTGGATGATGGGCAAATTGCACTCTCAGCATATCTGCTGAGAAATAGAAAACAGGCAGGAGTGACTGATATGTCAAATCACCACAGGTCGCCACACTTCAGGTAAGAGTCAGTGGGAAAGTGATGGTTATGACATTAAGAGTGGGAAATTCAAAGACCTCTGCGTGGGAGAGAATGACACCAAGAAATAGTTGATGTAGCTGTCTGGAAATCAGGTCTACCGAGAAGGACCGGAGGGCCCTGCTTAACCATAAGTTGAGCATTAACCAGCAGTGTGCCTTCAGACAGCCTCCTGTGCTCCACTAGAAGTGCTGTGAGCAGGTATCAGGATGTGATCCTTCCCCTCTAACCAGCCCTGGTGAGGTATTCCTGGAGTGTTGGGTCCTGGACTCTTATCTCCAGGAGACATATGGATATTCTGAAATGAGTGTAGCGTAGAGACACAAAGACATGAAAGACCAAGGAGGAGAAACTAAGAGAACTGGGACTGTTCATACTGGAGAACTCTCAGACAGCAATCTCAGCTGCATGGAAAATACTTAATGGGAAGGGATCAAGAAGACAGAGCTAAGATCTCCAGACAGCTAGTAAATCTAGTGACAGAACAGAAGGCAACAGGCACAGACTGAAATACAGAAATTCAATACAAATAAAATACTTCTCTAATATGAGACTGACTGAACACTGAATGGGTTGCTCAGAGTCCGTAAGTCTCCCCACCCTTGTAGGCAGTTAATACTGACCCGGACAGAGCCTAGACAACTTGCTCTAGTTTAGCATGTTCTGATCCAGGAACTTGGAACAGCTGACTTGCATGGGAGTTGATAACATCAGCCTTTCTGCGATTATTATCGATTCTGCGATAATACCACTGTGAAAGCATTAACAAAGACTATGTATTCAGCACTAACATATTACAGAGGGGAATGACACACAATCAGATGTACAAATGCAAATGTACAATTTCTGTCTTAAACCAAGTAGGTACCTAAACATAATTTCTATCATCAAAACCACTCTGTCCTCTCTTTAAAATGTACTGTGAACCGTGAGAGTTTCATGTAAAACATTCAGATCTCAGAAAACATTCCAGACATTTGTATAATTATTTCATTAGTTGCTACATATGTCAAGATATGCCAAGGATGTACTGAACACCAGGTGTGCACTGGAACGTAGCCTCTTTCACATCTATAAAAAGGAGACCATAAAAATAAACAGCAGTCATTGACCTGCTGAATGTTAGGAGACTGTATTAAGGAAGTTTGCTACCTTTGTTTAAACCTCATAATTTGGATACAGTACACCTGCATAAATATGTCAAAATTGTAGATGTTTGTTATTAACCTCATGCTGCTTTCCAAGAAGAGGGAACTGTAGAGACAGAAAAACTATTGCTTTTTCTTTAACAGATAGGCATCTTATACCATGAAAATTTATTCACCACAGACAGAGTAGGCTAGCATTATTATAATGTAATTTACAAAAAATATTTCCCCTTATCTCCTTTAAACATGTGTCCTGGGTAATAAATCTATAAAATGTAAAGAAAACGGTGCCAAAAGAGCAGTAAAGAAATTCTTTTGTAGAAACTGTCCAAAGAAGAATAAACACGGTCTTCTTCTCATATCTTCCTGCAATAAATATTTCTGAATTTTTATTTTAGCTAGCATGCTTAATCATATTCAAACACTCAAAATTATATTAAATATTCAAAATTACAAAATAATTTAAGAAATAGAAATGAAATACCATCAAAAGAGAGACGTTCTCCAACAAATGGTTTCTCTTGTGCATAGCCAGAAATAAAGAGCCAGTTTAAGTTGCTCAGAACTCTGAATTGCAATACCAATAAAGAATTACTGAGAATTGATACTTAGAATTGAGAATTGAATATTTATTAAGAAAATTATTATACAGCTATTAATATCTAAATTATACCAGCAAAGTAATCTTAGTACTGCAAAATTATTATCAGCATACCATGAGGGTTTCGTGCACAAGAAATAAATAGTCCTTCCCTTTCTTATGCCTCTGCTTCCAATTCTGTGCAGCATTTATGAAAGTCTTTTCACAGCTGTGAGTGTCAATAAGGTGTGCTGCAAAATGGTTTTATTTCTGTGCTTCTCTTCCAGAAGTGGATCACTTGAAAAAAAGAGAAGCTTTCTCCTAAGTTCAAACTTCAGAGTATGCTTTACTAATATAGAGCCTGGGAAACTGAAGTAATCAATAGTCATGTTAGGAAGGAAAAAAAATAGTGGAACTACTTCATATGTCTTCAATTTCCCTTTCATTCACAAATATATCTGCAGAAACATATGTATGTGAGGGCTAATGCGACTATCCCAATCATATCCCATATATTATCACATTTTTTCTTTCATCTTCATTTTGCATTCTACCCTGTGGAATTCTGTCTAATAAAGACAGGACTCTAACGTGCTGCTGTGCCATACACAAAACACATTGTGTTCTTCACTACTATGAACAAATTATTCATTAGGCAGAAAGCCACCCTTGATTTTTTACAGTCAATGGATTTTCTTTACATAATCACTCAGTTATTCACTGAATGATAGGAGGTGTCCAATTCACACTAGCAAATCCTAACACCAGAAAGAAACTAAGATTTTTCTGGACTATATTTAGGATGCACCTTTGAAAAGACATCACATAAAATTAAATTGGTAGTGGTGCACATGTCTTCAAATGTAGTCACTGTGATTTGCACCTGAAAATTTATAATTTCTCTCTAATAGAAAACAATTATGCTCTTATGCTGTATGATTTGCCATGTCAGCTGCAAAGTGTGCAGAAAAGGGTGATGCAGCACTAGTGTTCTGCCTGCTTCTGATTGCCCAGTTCTGTGCACACAAATATTCGGCTCCTAGAAGGCAGCACCTTATGCTCTTTTGACACCTCTGAGACAATCCTTTAAACAAATACTTCCACGTTTTCCTTTAGTTAGAGGTTTAGTTGAGCAACACCTTAACCAGAATTTTTAACTTGGGAATTAATTGCTTGAAATCACTGTATACTTTTTTTCTTTGTTTCTTAATTGCTATACTGAATTAGATAACACAGTACATACATATTTTAATCATACAACTATAAGACAAAACCCAACAAAAGCAAGATAAGCACAGGCTCTATTTGCTTTGCCATGGAAAGAAAGGAAGTGATGACACAACCGGTATAATTGGAAGACAGATACACCACATTCACTGTTCCACAGTACAATAATTCAGGTATTTCATTCTCCCTACTCTCCCGCGCACACTGCCTTTCATTGCTGTTGTAATGCAAGTAGCTCATGAATATAATATAACCACATAAGCTCAGAATGTACCACAGCAAGACACCTCACCTTTACCTCAAGGCAAGATCAGCTATGTATGTAATTCAGAATCCATCGCAAGATATTTGTTCAGTCTGTCTTTCCAAACTGCAATGATGGACCAACTACAACCTCTGTAAGCAATATTCAGTCAGCCTTAGCAAATGAATGTATTTTCTAACATGTAGCTTACAGCAGGAGCTAAGGAAAGCACTCCAATTCAAATGGACACTACAGATTAAAAATCACATTTTCTCTTGAATAAAGTTGTGGTAATCACATATTTTCTGAACAGAGAGAGACATAGCTCTCTTAAAATTTTCTTAAGAAGCTGTGAGAAGCTGTGAGAAAGCTCAGAGAAAGAATTAAAACAATTATTATCTCAATCTCTGCACCTAGCAGACAATCTCTGTTTTTCAAAGACATTTTCATGAAAGAGTTGTCCCTTCTTGACCAATAAGTGAGAGAAGATTCCTAAAAAGCAACCAACTTTTAAACCCACCATTGCTTTTATAAGAACTGTAGATTTCTAATAATAAAGTACTTTTTTCATACCTTCTGATGATGGAGTCTCTGCATCACCTTAGTCTGTCTCCAGTACCCATTCGGTGATATAAAGTGATAAAAAAGTTAACATAAAGTCTCTTTCTTTATGAAAGTTATACAATTTAATTTCTTTGATTATTTCAGTCAGCAGTGTATATATCCTAGAACTGACTCTCTGCAATTTATTGATGTGCAGAACCTCACTCGTTTAAGGAAATGAATACATGAACAATATGCAGGGAAGTATCTAATGGTATTTTTAAACTTTAATTTTCATGTTTTGCTTTAGTATTTGGTTACTATATTCCTAATGTTTGAACTTCCAGTTTTCAGACAACCATTTTCATTCCAAGTTGACTTTTAAAATTTATATGATGGTTTTGATTGTCATTTTGGGTGATCTTTGAGGATTTTAGCAGTAAATGAAAAGTTAATATTGCCACCATAGGCAAAAAATTAATCAGACCTTTTCAGGCATCTCCAGTTACTAAAGGAGATGTCACTCATGTAACATTACTACTTATGTGACATTCTATCTGCACTATTATCAAAATTCAGCTTAAATGTCTGAAGGCAATTCTATGATTCTAAAACGATAAAACATATGTCCTAACAAAGCCTGCACAGTGTTTCCCTCTGAAAAGCCTGGCCATTAGCTATTGGAGATAGTGTTGATGTCAAATTCAAAATCAAATTAACTCTTATATTCTCAGCAGTAAGCTGAAAGGCAACATTTCCTCAGCAAAATGAAAAGCAAACAATGAAAACATAAAAATATAAAAAAATAAATATAAAGTAACTAGCTCAAGGATATTTTGACAGATAGAATCCTGTTTCAACTAAAGTTATGTTCATTGCAAGTGATGATTAAAACAACTTTTGCATGTCCTAGGGGAATTTTGGTAACATAATGTCAGTAACATTTGCCAAGGATCAACTGGTTCATCTCCCAGATTAATACAATTTATCTGCTTTTTGTAAAAGAGGGGAAAAAAAGACAAGGAAGTATAGGGAAAGTAGATTAATAATTAAATTTCACTATCTTTTCTATCTGTTTCTTTTAAAGTAATTTTTCTCAACTGTGCACGTGTCAGGGCTAAGAAAAAGTTTCTAAAGTTGCATATACATCACTACTTTAAGTTGAAGAAAGACTATGCATTTTATACAAGCATAAAGTTAAATTTGATCACAATTCAACATGCTCCTTGAAACAAAGAAGCAGG
>NW_005054379.1:2258736-2305242 GCF_000277835.1 Geospiza fortis | reverse complement strand
AAAACAGAAATCTGAAGAGCACTGAATTTCCAGAAAAAAAATAGGGAGCTGAGAAATCAGAGAAGATATTGAATTTATCAGCCACAGTAGAAGACAAGAAGATTATTTACCCTAAAGAGTTTTAGAAAATACTTTTTACCTTTTCACTGGTACAACCTCATTTAATTCCATAGTGTCACTCTGGATGTAAAAGCATCAGCTGAAGTACAGAAATCAACCACAAAACTTTTCTCAGCAGATGAAAGTGAATTTATCACATCTGAGAATGTAACGCCACATTTCAAGCTCCACATTTAATCATTGATTTTCTTCAACAGCAAGTCATTCCTTCTCTTTTTTTAATCTGAGTAGTAAAAAAATAATAAAGGAATATAAAAGCAAAATGTTTTGAAACATTTCATTCAGCATCTGGATTGGCAAAAGAAATACCAATTAACTTCCATTTCTCCAGTTATTAAAGACTTAGTGTTTATTAAAATGTATTTGGTTTCAGTGCCTAAATATCACTTATATCTTTAATAGTTTACAGAAGTGCTCTGTTTCCCCTTTTTTGTGTGGTACCACTAACCATGGTTCTTCCTCCTCTGTCTCCCTAGGTTACCAGAGTGGAAATTGCCTGCAGCCCATATGAGAGCCTGGTGAATAACATGGTGGAGGAGGTGACTGTTTTCTGAAGGACATAAGTCCTTGGGAGGAACCCCACACTGGAGCAGGGCAATACGGTGACAAGGAGGGAGCAGCAAGGAAGATCTGTTACATACTGACCACAGCACTGATTACCTATCCTCCTCTGCTGCTCAGGATGTTGCTGGGGAGCCGACAGGTGATTTGGGAATGAGGGACTAAAGGGGATTGTGGGTAAAAGGAGTGGAGAAGTGGGAGGAGGTGGGTTTTAAAGTTTGTCTTTGCTTCTCAATATGGAAATATATTTTAACTGGCAATAAATTACATTAATTTTCCCTAAGCTGAGTCTGCTTTGTCCATGACAGTAATAATTTAGGGATCTTCATGTCCTTATTTCAACCTACAAGTTTTTTAATTTTCTCATCTTGTGTCTGGTGGCTGGGGGGCTAGTGCCCAGCCTCTGTCAGGCCACCACACCATTGCACATAGTTACCCACCCAGATAAATTTAACACTGCCACACTATGATTTTCAATTGAGTACTGAAGAAGCCAGCCAGTTATACATGACATATTTATCATGAGAGCGAAACAACTTTCCCTTTTTAAGGACCAGAATCGTAATTACAAATTTTGCAGAAGTGAGCATCATAAAATTTTCAGTAAAACTGCACTGGGTGAAGCCACCATACTTTCACCTGCCACTGTTGTTATTACCTAAATAAAGAATTAATGAAATGGCAGTATCATCAAGGAAAAAACATAGTTGTCTTTTGAAGGTTCTGACCAAAAATTGTATTTTGAGTCCATCCATATGCAGACAGATGACACCTATATTTCAAGTTGTAGTGTGTTGTATACATGCAGACTCTCATACATTTCTCATGCAGAATCGAGAAAAAGAGAGCAGCTCAGGATTCACATGTTTTGGAGACACTGCTCTAGAAACCATTACAAAATATGTGTATGCGTCCTCCCTTATGCATGGCAATTCCCACCAGTGTTTTGTTTCTGCAGTCATCCCATGCCCCCCAGTATCTGAAGCAAAATCAGTCATGTTATGTCAAAGCCACACAAGCAATGTATTGCAGGGGAAGTAAGAAAGAGAAATAAAGAGAGCAGGCACATACATTCTGGAATACATTCCAAATTGCAGCTATAAATGTAAAGACTTCCTGCCTGCAAGTCAGTTTCAAAGAGACAAAAATTGAAATATATTATTTATTTAGTAGCCCATACATATGTGTTTTCATAACACTACCAAAAGCAGAAAAAAAATATAATCAAACAATTATACTTCAATTTCATGTATATGGGCTGTTGAAGAACATCAGAAAAGGTTTTGCTTACATAAAAAAGAAGTAATTTTATAGTGTTTCTGAATTATCTCTTTATGAAGTTCTAACATTGATTGATATTTAATCAGATTTTTAATTAGTCAGAGGAATAAAACAACAAGTGACACTCACATGTTGCTAAATCCTTCTCCAATTTGCACTTGCCAGTAAGTGGTTTCAGTATGCCAAAGTACCTTATGAGACCTTTTATTCTTTAAGCTGTATTCTTTGGTATAATCAAGTAACTGACCTCAACATGAGTCCCAAATATTATAATGCACAGACCCTAAAATATTTGTGTAATCCTTTGTTTCAAACATTCAAATTTCAAAACATACACTAGTCCCTGATAGCTATATAAATATTGTCATTATAAATATTATCCTAATTTATGAGGAAATTTTTTTTATCATTATAATATATCTGTGTTCCTAGTTTATGTGTGTACATAATTCCGACAGAAATTACTGCTGAATTTTACTTTAAAAAGTTACTTCCTAGAATCTGATAATAGCAGAAAAACCCTATTAAACTACAACTTTATATTCTAGTTATTGGTTGGATTCCCAAAGCAAAGAAAGGACTTGTGATCCTTTGTCCAGAGTAGGTGGAAGCTACATCTTAGCTGCAGGATAACATTTTTAGCTTGGTCAAAACTAAAGAATTGAAAAATTCTGAGACAGTTTTTTCTACATGTATAGTCAACGGAATATCACATCTCCTCAAATAATAAACTATGCCAGGTTAGGCACAATTGTGCATGTGCACATGATTTATCTTATACACATACACATATAAGTTTTCTCTTGTATCTTGGGATCTTGTTAGTAACACTTACAGATGTCATGTTTCCCATTTAGAAGTGTGATTCAGCAATCACTGGCTTACTGACATGGCAGCATGTAAATCAGACTAGCAAAATATATATTAGGATTTCACAACTTTCTTCTCATTCAAATATTTCATCATCTGTCCAAACATGAATAAGAGAGCTCAGAGGAGGTGCTTCCTTTGCTACCAAAGTCTAAAATATTTTACAGAGATTCAAAATCTCTTATGCATTTGAGAGATATATGTTATTTTATAAATATATACATTTCAGATATATACTTTATTTCCTTTCAGGAGGCATAAGGAAACTAGTGTAAGGACTTTGAGATTATGTCTTGCTGTCAGGATTTGGCTACTTGTCACCATCCATGAGAAAATAACCACTGCCCAGGACTGGAGCTGCCTGGCCACTGTCCTGCTCCCTGGTGAGGTGGTTGGACAGTCCTGGCTAACTGGTCCTTCCTTGCTACTGTCATGGGGACAAGATCTTTAAAGCTTAAATATGGCATATGTGGCCTTAGCATGCACTATCATCAAATCAAGTTGAGTCAGGTGACTCTGATCAAAATTACAATTTTAGGGGTTGCAGTGCAGTCATCAGAAATTAATTCTGTGCATTGTTAAGATGCACAGATTGTTAAGAAACCCCTTTGACAGGAAAGAGGGCAGAGTCTTCTCCTAAGAGGGAAGTACAACTCAGGATAAGCTGCAGCTTCCAAAAGTGTCCAATCAGGAAGGAAGCCAAATTCCCTCACGCATTAAATGATGGCTCTAAATACAAAGGAGGATTCCAGGGCTCCCTGTCTCCAGGGTTTATTGAAGAATAATGCTCACCTCCTTCAAATACTCCTTTAAGCTGTAGAAAAGGTACAGAGGTTGGGAAGACTAGCATTTTAACAAACAATGAACATTGCTCATTTAATGTTGAATCTCTCAGCAACACTACCCCTCTTTTTTTTTCTTTAATCTGAGAATCAGTAGTCTGTTATATACATAATGTTACTGTGTGGTATATTGATTAATAAGGAAAATGATAAATAATTGTAAATAGAAATTTAAGTCCTGTAGATAACATTCCTCTGGCTCAATACAATGAAGAGGTGATATTTTGAAATGAGTACATTAGACTTAATACATCACAAGTTTAAATGACTGTTTACAAAGCCCAGGACAGACAACATTTCAGCACTGACATCCATGATGTACGACATAGTTACATAAATTTTAGGGGTTTTACACTCATAATGGCACTGATTATAATTCTAGGGATATATTCCCTAAGTTACTACTGTAAGTTACTATTTTAACATTGTGCTTTACTTCAGAAGGTGTCTAACATCTACATATATTTTACCATTCCCTTGGTAACAGTAAGAGCAACATAAACCCTGCATAAAATGGGGCCTGTACAGTAAAAAAACTAACCATAAAGTTTGATGAACTAGATTTTTTTTTCAAATGTCCATCAGTAACTTTCAAATTTACAGATTATCAGGAGTGAAGTAATTTCACAACGTAAAATGTGCATGGAGGAGTGTAGCATGTACTGGAGGACCATACTCTCTTTAAACAACAACAAAAAAGTCTTCTTTATTACCAGCCCTAAATCCATCCTGTGCTGCTTTACCTTCAGAACAGGCAATGTACTCTACGTGTCTGCTTAATTTAGATTTTAGTGTGACTATCAAAACATTAGGCTGGTCTTAAGAGACATACTGTAACAAGCATGCTAAGCATTTGCCTTAAGCGATAATAGAGAAACAAACAACAGGTATACTTGCTAAAACAGGTATCTTTCTAATTGGTTCCTGACCTTTACATCCTGGTAATATTCTGCTTTACCACTTTACATTAGAACCCAGAGCAAACGATTTTCAAAGCTAACTTGCCAGAATGCAGCCCATCTTGACTGCAAAAAGAGCAGGGTCAATCTTTGTCTAATTCACTGCCCTCACTCAGCTCAGTCTGATACTCAAAGGTAAGGCTTTCAGGGCAGCTACCCTGTAAATTGCTGAGGTGTGTCACCCAACTACATCTGAAATGTGGTTGTGATGCAGAAGTACAGTTGTACACATGGTTGGAAAAGGAATAAACAAGTGAACAGAAGAGCACAGGATATAAGACTCGGTCAAATAAAGGAAATTTTACACTTCCAAGAAAATGCAGTAATACTTATTGTGGTGAATGGCTAGACTGTCTCCAAGATAAGAAAGGTAAATTTGCTTCAGAGAAAAGGATTCTATCCAGAACATCCAGAGGTCTCAAAGGAGCACTGGAGATAAAAGCTCAAAATGGTCCACTGAGAATGGATAATGTCTGACACTCTGGAGCATGCAAGTGCAGAAAGGCTCCCAAACAGCAACAACAGCACATCAGCTGAACAGGCAGAAGAGATTTTTTTCCAGCTCAAACTCAAGCTTTACACTTAACTATTCCCATGAAAGCTGCACTAATTGAAGTCCACAGGGGATGTGCACTGTGACCATCTGACGCTTTTAAGAGACAACATTACACCTATCAAACAGCAACACAGTTTTACAGCTTTGACTTACAATTCATTATACCTTTCTAGCAGTATATTTTGGTGTACATCTAATACACAGAATGAAACTTTTTTCTTATTGAATATGAACACTTTAAAGTCCTTGTAAGTGAGTTTAAATTATTTCTGCCTGCTTTCTATGTTCCTTAGAGAAACTGGGGCTGTTAGCATTAGACAGGCAGCTAAACTCTTCAGTTGTTCCTTTATATTATCTTAGATCTTGGGGTGCAATTTCAATTTTGAATAAAAGTTATTAAAAAATAGTTGCAATTTTTCCTTTCTGTGTCATCAATTTCAAAGGCTTAATAAAAAAAAAATCTCCAATCCTTCTTAATAAAAAAAAAAGAGCTGAATTAATCTAATCCATACAGAACTTCTACACTAGAAGAAGTTAGTGTAGATAGAGGCTATCAAAACTAATTTTAGATGTGAAGATATCCAGTCATAAAAAAAAGTATTCTAAAGTAGTCTTTCTGCTTTTTAGTAGAAACATTGCCTTCCTTTTTTTTTTAACAATAATAACAAATATATTATTTGTTTGTAGGTAAGTCTAGTATTTAAACTGGCAACAGGTAGCACTTACAGCTTAACTATAAATATATAATATGATGGAGAGTCATTCATTATGTTTAAAAAAAAAGTAGATGCAATTCACAAGAAAAGCTTGCTTTGACAAACCATATCTGTATAGTAAAACACATATATTGAGTATAATACTTTTCTGATGGCCAGGTAGATTGCAACAGTTACATCCCATTTATAGATTTACTTTTTTAAATGTTTTGAACATTGATTGAATAGGCTTCAACAACTGAAGTGAATCTGCAAGTTATTTAAAAATAAAGTACTCTTCAAATGAAAAAAAGAGATCCCTAGTACAATTACATGATATAGAAAGGCTCTAGGTAATTATTTTCTTTATTCTAGTAGAGGCAAGAGAGAAAGAGACAGCAACATAAGAGGCAGCAATTCATACTACATAGCACAGAAGAAGAAAAAAAATAGAAACAAAAATATAGGATAAACTAAATAATAATCCATGAGGTAATATAAAGTAAGCCCCGGTGCGATTAAAGCAATATTACCATGAAAGCAATAACACAAGGTTGAACTATTAATTTAGATATGAAAGTGGATGGGAAGGAATCAGTATTACCTATCAGAGCTGACAATGAAAAGGGTCTAAAGATATCTTTAAAGATTTTGAAAAAAATACATTCTTTTCCTTATCCTCTGGATACAGGATTCTGTATAAAAAAGATCAACAGTTACAACTGACAATTGCAATGAAAAACAATGTCAGCAAGGATAACTTCAGTTTTGAGTCCTGTCAGATTACTTTTTCCCACAAATATATGTCAAAAAAGAGTTTAAGCCAAGGATTTGAAAGAATTTGAGTGTATTCCAACAAGTGTTTCCAAAAAAGGTATCATGACAAAACGTATACGGTGTTTGTCTCAACAGAGAATAGGCAGACATGGAACTTGGCAGCAGTGTAAATCTTCCTGCACATCTGAAACTTCTTTTGGGTTTCTTATAAGCGGTGTGAATTAAGTGCCCAAAGGAAGGTAACTACCTTTACAGTAACTAAAATTGGCTTTTGCTCTAGTACTTTTTCTATCTCAGTATTTAGATGACAAATTACCACTACCACTTATATAAAAGCACCAATACTTTATCTAAATATATGCATTCCTTAAAAGTCACACAGTTGTGGACTAGCTGCCATTGTTCCGCATATATAGTGCTACCCTGATCTGAATAAGACTACAAACCTCCTTTTAAAATTGTGAAGTCCCCTACCTTACTCTAGGCTTTCATCTTTATTTCAAGGGCTTTGAACCCCATGATAACCTTGAAAAACAATCTGAATTCCAGGCAATCTACTTTCTTTGTCTTGAGACGCAACAGCCTTTTTTACTGATGAATCTTCCTCTTAAAAAAGCTCAAACATATAATTTTGCTTCTGGAAAAAAAAAAAAGGAAGAAATCATTAGGAAAATAGAATCATCTGAAACTCTGCAAGTTTATGCTTTGCTCATCTTAAGATCTATTTTCTCTTTAGGAAAATGTTTGGTTTTTACTCCACAATTGAAGAGAACCTAATTAAATCTCCATCCACAAAGCAGATACTCCACCACCTGCAAGGCTCCTAATCTTATTCTTCCTAACTGTGATCCATTGGTCTATATGTCAGGATGTCCCCTATAGAAGTAGGGTAGTGTCATTCACACTACATTTGAACAAAAGACCTCTTAGTATTATGAAGTGCTACTTCCATTTTTTTTTATAAACTTTTTTACCATTCTGTGTGGGACTTGCAAAACCATCTCAGTCATGCAACCAAATGCATTTAACACTTCCAATGGGAATACAGTCTTTAAAAAACCTTTAGCACAAATATAACATTGGTGAAAAAGAAGGTTTTTAACCTTACAAAAAGATGAAGAAAGAGAAAAAAACACCTCTGTGAAAGGATCCTGGGAGAACAGGTTCTAAGATTACAGAAAACATGTTTCTAAGGATGATATTATTAGGAAAAAAAAAGATTAGACTGGGAAAAACCTTTCAAGGAGGTGTATCCCTTTCTCCTCCCCATATAAGAGAGATTGCTCAGACCCAATGTCAAGATACTATGACCTCCCCTGGCAAACTATTACATTTTTTCCTTAAATCTCTGTTCCTTAATGTGTATCTCCCCAAACCAGCACATCACACCCTGAAACCTTTATGTATGTTGAGGAATGAGAGACTACATATATAACTAGTGGGTTATTTTTCTACTTGTTCAAAATTTTTCTACTAATCTTGTTCAAGTTTATGATCCACTATTGCCCTTTTCTAAAGAATTGGCCATTACTTGTATTTGTATAGTTGGCATATCTTGACTAAGTATAGTACACCGCAGTCATCCCTGTCAAAATTCTCCCTTTCCAGAAATTTCTCGAAAACAGGTGGAAATATAGTCCCAGCACACCTGCAGAATTTGTCATCTTCTTGTCATCTACAGATTCAGAAAGCACCAATTTCAGACTGTGAAAATGTTAAAAAATCACACTTGAGAAAGGCTGTGATACTGTCACTAAAGTTAAATGGGAATAGCTACTTATATTTAACATACAGTAGCACCAAGGTCATTCCTATATCTAGGTCAAAGACCCAAATTGTCATGTTGATCCTTTGATGATTTTTCAAAGACTTGCCATGTGTAGTATTATCTACAGAAAAAAAAATTCCTCTTGCTTTTTCTATTAAATTATTGAATTCCTCCTTTTTCATCGTATATAATTCCTTCACTGCTGAGCCGGGCAAACCTAGGAAAAATGCAATACTAAATCCTGTGAAAGTTGTATGCTACTTGCTGTAAGATTTGAAAGGGCATAGTTGATACAAAGAAGAGGAACAACAAAGTCCAGAGAATAATTTTAAGGAAAAAGCAAGTGAAAGAAAGAAAAATATATTTCTTGCCTTATAGGAATGAAAACTATCCAGATAAAATCAAAAGCACTTGAAATACCCAAAACCTTTTTTTTTCCTTTTTTCTTTTTTTTTTTCTTAGATTGAATCTTGGGGACAGAAATCCAAAGAAAGAGAAAATGGAACATTAATCAGTTGTGCTTCTTGTTCCTGCCTCAAAAATCAATTGCATTTTCATAAACAAAACTGTGAGAAATTTTAAATATCTTTTCTCTGATGACCAGGCTGTATTATGTACAATACTGTTTAAGAGCTCATACTGCCCCATTCAAACATTCCTCAAAATTATGACACAAGTTTCAGTTTACCTGAGTTCATATCCAGGATAATTTTACTTATTGTGGCATGCAGTTTCTATTACATCTTTGAAATAAGCATAGTTTGAGGAAAAAAAGATTCTCATCTTTTCTACTAGTTAATACTACAGGAAACTGGACAAAGAAAATACATCAGCAGTGAAATTAATGAGGTAAGATCAACTGCACTATAATTTTAGTCTCTACAGTTATTTGTATTATTCTTAAAACACAAGGAAATAACTCATAATTCTTTTGTAAAATTACAAACTCTCCTTAGGTTAAGTCCCAGATCTGGAAAAAACTCTTGGTTGCAATCTTCAATTTTATTCTCTCTTTTTCATTCTACTCAGAGACTAAATTATGCAGACACCCAAAGAGACATTTCTTTATATCCTTATGGAGAGCCTCACTCATGTGAATTCCCTTCCAATCCAAGAAAAAAGATTTGTAAGTACCCAAAGGGAAAGCAATACCAGCATTTCACTTTTAGCTCAGAAAATTTCTCAGAAATATTTCACTTTGAGCTCAGAAATATTTCTTTTCACTAGTTTCCTTAACTGGTGTTTTTAAAAATCATAAACTCTGTGAAGAAAGAAAAATTAAGACTAAATAGTCTATTAAAATTAACACAGAACAGAGTTTTAAAGATTCTTGCAAAGCATAGTACGTTTTCAAATTGACATCTTCATATCTTGCGTCTCTACAAATGTGACAACTTCATGAGTTGCCTGTGAATGTCAATACCGTGAATATCAGTAAAAAACAGGAGATCCCAAAAGAAAACGTATAAAAAGTACATTGATACATATAATCTTGATAGCAGTATTTAGTCATAAAAGCAATATTTAAAGACCATTTAAAACTTTTTTTTGTCTGGGCACAATGGGGTTTTGATGTTTTCTGTGATGGGGATGATTGCTACTACCAGAAGCTGTTATATATTCTTCTTGGATTTCATACCCATTTTTAATGTATTGCTGGTATTTTCAAAAGCATAGTCTCATTATATTTTCTCTCATTTCAACAGAGAATTTTAGTAGAAAATTACAAGATAAGTTTTCTTGAACTCTTAGTATTCAATGGAGATGACAAATCAGTACATATTAACCTTGGCATCTACTTGGTATTGCAAAGAAGAATGAAACTATGATGTTCTTTTCTCAAAATTCGGATCAATATTTCAAATGTTACACCCTCAGGGGAAAAAGGAAGAAATATCATGAAAGGCTCAAAAGTCTGAAAGATATTATTAATAGCTTAGATATACTGCAATGCCATCAATGTTTCAAAGCTGTATTTTCAGACACATAAAAATTCTTGATCTTCCTTCTACTTCTTTACACAGGACAAGAGACAAAGCAAATAAAAATGAAAAATTATTTAAAAATTTTTCCTTCAGCATTCCATGGCATACAGTGTAATTGTCCAAAATTTAAAGGTAGAATGAAAAATGTATTTGAAAGCAGTTCAGCAGAAATCTAGAGTAAAATGAAAGATTTTTAGTTTTATGTTTGAAGTCATAAGAAATCTTAAGCTTTTTAAGAATTGCTCTTTACTTTTAGTAAGATGCATCAGAAGTCAGAAACACTAAAAGCTACTATTAAAAACATCACAAGCTATGTTGCAAAATGAATTGGATCTCCTTCACTGTAAAATGAAACTGATAAAGAAAGTCGAGTTACATTGTAAAGAAGACTAGAACTTTTGTACGTGTATTAAAAGAAAGATAACTTGTGCTTAGAAGTGCTTTTTTGGGGAAGTTTTTTTTCTTTTTTGCCTGTTCCTTCCATTTGGTTTGGGGTTTTTTTTCTTTGTTTGTTGGCTTTTCTTGGTTAATTTGTTTTGTTTTGTGGTTTAGTTTGTTGGGTTTTGGGTTTGGGTTTTTTGGGGTTTTTTGGGGTTTTTTGTTTGCTTTGGGTTTTTTATTTTTTTCCTGAAAAATTAGGGTATTAATAAGGTCTGTAATTCTGGCTCGAAGCTCCAAACTGCAGCTGAAACATCAATGTATGGGCTAAGTATATCACACCCCTAACTATGGTTCCCGCACTCAAAAACGGACAACTTCCCACCCTCAAAAAAAAACAAGCAAAAAAACCCCAAACAAACAAACAACAACAAAAAACCCTAACCAACCAAACAAAAAGGTTTAAGAAAAAAATCAATGGAACAGCTATCTTCAGCTAGAAAACAGAACCATGATAGTGAATCCTGGACATTATTTCTGAATTACATTCTAAGATGGGCTTTTGGAACTAGATGAGCTCTAAGATCCCCTCCAACCCAAACCATTGGGTGATTCAATTTCTACTATTCCCTTTAATATATCAGAAGTATAGCTATTTCCATGCAAATTCATTGGGGAATAAAAAGTTCAAAATTATAAGGAACAATTGAAATTTAATCTTGTGTCTCACAGCTTTCATATTGTACAGTTTATTCATCCTATGATTTTCTGGGTTACTTTCTAAATAAGGTAACTTTTCTATGACTGGTCTAGTTTTCTTGTTATTAGATTTATTAATTAAATCAGATTATATTCCTAGAACAATCCAAAAGTACTAATGAACTAATATCTTAATAATTTATGTAATACAATAACACAAAATTAAAAAAAAACAAAAAACAAAACAAAACAAAAAAAAACCCAAAAAACAACAAACGTACAAGCTACTTTTGGTAAAATGCACCTTAATCTTTTATTAATAAATAATACTTTTAGAACACAGACTGGACAGAAATTCTTAGCTTATAAAGATTTTTTTTAACTATTCAGATTCCATTTTGACGCTAAACCACTACAGTTCCTGTGTAGTTCCTCATGATATCAGTGGAGGTGTAATGAAAATCCAATGCTACTACTGCAATCTTCTTCAAGTAATTTTATCATCATTCCAGTATAATTTTTATATTTAACCCAGATATTTCTCCATGAAAGATTTTAATGAGGGAACACTGAACCTGGTGCTGATTTAGAACATGGGTTTTCAGTCCTACTTGCCCTTTCCCATCCAGTCTCACCACCCCTGCTAACTAAATTATGCATTAAGATTTAATTTGTGCCTCTTCAATTCCATCAATTCTCAGAGCCAATTAGAAGATGGAAATAAATATAGACAATAGATAATATCAGAAATTCCATAGAAATATCTGTGAGGAAGCGCATGAATGTGGGGGAAAACTCATGCTGTTCAGAACATATCCAAGGAAAGAAGGCATAGTTTACTGCAGATCACTTGAAGCAGTTGGTGAGAAAATAAGAGATTCAGAGGGAAATAAAACAATATGGGATTGCATTTCTTAATTTTTCTTTTTGTAAAACTGTTTCATTTTATATGTTTTTATATATATATATATATGCAATGTTTATAATTTCAGTTGTGCTTTCATATAATTTCTAAGTAGAAAACCTGAGGGTCAAGCTGCTGTAACACATGGCAGTTAATCATTCTAAGAAGTTCTTGCATATAATTTTACCTTCAGACTTTTCAAACATTATCCCTCCCTCAGTTTTGTATTCCTACTGTTCCATTTCTATTTAGTGACCTGCTAGAAAACTGGAAGGTCAATCTGGCCACTTTTTCTCCTTTGTAGATATGCTTATTTCAACTCTTATCTAAATTTGCCTCAGAAGTGTTACAAAAGAAACAAAGCCATATGACAGCTTCACAATTTTACAACATAAATTATTTTAATGCATTATTTTAGGATGTTGTTTGTATTCTAAGTTGACATCTTTTTGGCAGTTGTTTTCTTTAATGGGATTCTGTAAACAAAAAGGATATAGATGAGTCTTGCTGTTTTGTAGTAACATGCTTCAGGACTAAAATAAAATACTGACCAAAGTGAGAAAGGATAAAAGAAAGGATAAATGATAACATAAAAAGGATAATCCAATGGAAATTAATGATGTTAGATTTTAATGGAATCATAATTGCTCCTTTTCGTGGAAAGATAATGCAAAAAAAAAGAAACATGGAAAATGTTTTCCCTTTTTTATTGCTTTATTCACATAGTTTTACCACTAGTATAAGAAATAATTAAAACCTAATTGTTTCATGTAATGACTAAATCTCAAAAGACTCCGTTTCTCAACACTGCAACAATTTCCTCATATAGCTGAACTTATAGCACTTGAGAAGGAATCACTGATTGTTTGCACTGCCATCTCAAGGATGTAAAATAGAATAAATAACTTTTTCATTGCTTATTTCAGTTACTTCTTACCAAATACATATTCAGTGCCTAATTAAGAGCATAGTAAATGGGCAGTAAGGCACAAATATAATCTTAAGTGCTAATTTATCCGGCACTTATTTCAATGCTTCTTTTAAAAATCTTGATTGAATGTCATGGTTTAGAAACCACATATTTAAATGAAGTTTCACCAGGTTAATATCTCTGTAAATTAATTTTGTAAACACGCAATATAATGACATATTATGTCATGAATCAATCTTGAAATATAGCTCCACAATGCTAGACTTCACCATGACAGGTTAATTATCAAAACATTCTAAGAGATTAAGAATTACCCAGTTGTCCTTGGAGGACTGGCAAGATAAAATAAGTTTTATATACATCAGAATTCACTAATTAAAAAGCAGTGTTTCAGTTTCATTTTAATGAGGGACAACAGACATTCTATCTTCTTTTTACACGTTCTCCATTTCATATAACTGTCAGTCCTAAAGAAATTTAGGCAAACAGGAGATAAAGCAAATGGCTTTAATTTAAGGTTGCAGCTTTCTCCGCTTGAAGCAAGAGGTAAAAAGTAGCTTGAACACTGAACTTATCCTTGATAATATTTAAGTATGGATATTTTTCTACACTCATTTGTTTCCTTAGCCAAGTAGTATATTTACAGCAAATTGACAACTAACTAGGAACCATCCTAATTTTTGTTTTGTTGGCAACACATCAATAATATTTTTAAAAGAGAAAATACCAAAGTTGTTGTATTATAAGAGTGTATAAATTAAATGCATTTTTTACTAGGACTAATATCTGTTTTACTAGAACTAATTTCCATTACACCAGTCACAAGCTATTTATCTAAGGCCCCGAGGTAAATATGAGTGTTCAAAATAATTTCAGACATCCTTTATTTTACTTGCACGATAAGCCAAGTCAGTTTATGAAAAGGGTTTAAAAGATATGATTTGTATCATTGGTCAATCATACAGAAGAATTCCTGGAAAGGTTTATTAAATTTATGGGCTTTTAAAATTGAATTTGCAGATTTTGATATGTCCTTTATAATGAACACAGTATGTAATTCACTTTCACAGGCTTATTATTGTCCGTGACTATTTTTCATCTAAAAGAGTGCTGAATCATGTAGTCTTTAACAGTTGTTTTATATATTTATGAGGTTCTGTGTAGGATGAGCTTTGCTGTTCATAGATGAATCATGACTTTCAGCTGAAGGTGGGCAGAGCCCATCTGTCTAACTTAGAGAAAGACGCCTCTGTGAGAGGACGTATTATTTCAGCAACATACCTTTCTTGTTTCCTTAAGACACTTTTAAGCCTTATCTATTAGGCACTAAATCTATTTGCCACAGCAGAATAAAGGAGATTACAAGAAAAGTAATTCTGTTGTATTTCCAGTCTTAAAACACTTTGTTTGGCATCAGTGCTACCAAATTCAACTTCCTATAATTTAAAAAAAAAGAGGAAAAAGTCAAACAAACCAACCAAAACCAAAGAACAACTAAACATGATTTTCAAAGAGTTTACAAAAACCAAATTTGCAGGTAATCTTGAAAATGAATTACTTAAGGATGAATTAGACAATTCTTTGAAGACAGAAGAATTGAATTGTAACACAACAGTTACACTTCGAATATTTAACCAAAACACAATGCTACTTGATAAGTTTGTCTTGATAAGTTTAGAACCTATCTTGATAAGTTCATCTTTTGAATAAAATATGCTATAAAAATGAATCTCCTAAGATCATCAATGTCAGGGACATTAATAGATTTTCAGTGACTTGAACACACTGCCTGTTCTACTTTAACAAGTAGTTCAAAGAACGTGTACAGTAAAATAATCCACATGTCCTGTATTTCAGGAAAGTATACTTCAGCCTTGATCTTACCTGGCCCAAGAATTTGACCGTACAGAAGTCTTAAACAGGTCATCCATCTCCTGAGAATGCTGCGCATAGCTAACAATGAAGCAAAGAATGACAACTGGAAACAGCCATGAGGTTTGTTTCAAAAAAAAAAAAATCACACTTCAAGTCCAAACAGCTGAATCAAGGCAGGAACACTCCATGATGGCAGAAGGCAAAACTAAGTAGTGATCCTAGTCCTGAGAAAAATACTGATATAAAGAAATTTAAAGTATTCCAAGGTTAAATACTATGCAATAAACATAGAATGGTTTCTGTTGGAAGGGACCTTACAGACCATCTAGTTCTGATCTCCCCACCATGGACAGGAACATGAAGACACTGTCATAGAAACTAGTATCTAGCATTTATTTGTGTTTATGAGCTGTCACATGGTTTTCAGAACACTGGCAGTAAACACATCACTGAAAAATACAGTATTTTGCTCTTGAAAACAAGTTATTTTGTAGACCAAATTTATCCAGAGCTTGTGAAATACTGAGGCATGATATAACTACCTATTACAGCTTCTCACAAATGGGGAGTTCATTTAAAGATTATAATCCTCAAGAAGAGGAAAAAGCTGCTAAAATCCTGGTATTAATTCTGTGCAGCATCTGCATCAGTTAGAGAGCTCCATTTGCTCAGAATCAGTGGCAGGTAAAAATACAACATTCATGAAATTTGGACTCTGATGTAGTTATTTTTGAATGACTTGTAGAAGAAACGTTATTCAGTGTTTTAAGAAAAGCTAGGCACTGTGTTTCCGTATAAACTACAAACAGGCAATGTATGTTTATATGCCTTCTGTCACACAGCATAGAGACAGAATGTATTAGTTTCCCAGTAAAGCCTTCGTGTCAAAGTATAAATGAGACAATTACAGTACCATTTAGAACAGACACATTGACATCCTAGATTTTTACTTTACTTTCTTGACTAAGAAATCTATAATAAATATTTAGAAAATTATTACTCTGTGGTGGGCTAGAAGCACTTAATTATCAATAGCTCTATTTAAATTTTACTTAATTTTATTTCTCTATTTGTATTTTCTAAAAAACCTGTATTTTTTACAATGATGGAAATGTAGAATAACAAAAAGATATTAATCTTCTTGATGGCAAGTCTTCGTTGTGTAAGAACTCATATGGACCTGATAGCAAAAACAGATCATTCCTACTTTGAAGTTCCGTTTGATGAAGTATATACATGTGTGCCTGAGCAGTACCTGACTTTTTTTTTTCAATCCTGAATAGAAAGCAGATAGATAATAGAAAGATATATGATACTAAAATATTTCAAGGCATTTGCATTATCTTAATTTAAAAACTAACTTCATAAAAATTGCTTTCTTTATCTGTAATTTTAATCTAATTGAAACAAAGAAAATCACAGAAACTGGAAATAACCAATTGCAACAAAATGTTATACAAAAGCAAACTAAGTACTGTATCATCAAGGTAAAATGAGAAATCAATTTTAATGATGAAAGGAAAGGAAGTGTAATAATATACTTGCTCTCCACACCCAAGTAGTTGCAATTAGGAACAAGAGATGATCATTAACACTAAAAACTGGCAGATAAAGACCTTGAATAAGGCTAAAAGTGTATTAAAACCACATCTAATTTTCTGCATTTCAAGGTTTCATGTAAAATCACTAGATCAGTCTATCTTACATGTCAAGGAACAAAATTTTCACCTTGTACAACCTATGCAGTAGAATGACTATTTCTTCATTGCAGGAAATTGAAGAAAATGGATAAATTATCATAGCAAGACTGCCAGAGACCATATATTTTATTTGGTTCTGATTTAACTCTAATTTCGTATTCAACTCAAAGTACAATGATGCTGACTAATGAGCTGTAACACAGCAGGTGAATGCATAAATTGAAATAGTTGTAAGTTGGTTTTAAGTCTACCAAAATAATCTTTTAATGCCTACTGATGTTTGTATCATTCCAAGATAAAGTATTTCCCTAGAATGGAGTTAAAAGATAGATCAGAAAAAATCATACAAGCTCTTCTGACAGATCACTGCCAGTCATTAAAACATACTCCTTTATTTTTTTAAGTATGCCCTCCTTTTGACATGCAGGACAGGTATTTAATTACCTGAATTTAGTTTAGACTAATGCAATTACACTAAAAGTTAATATTTTGTTACAGAAATCTTTCAGCAGAATGTCACTCCCAATAACAGACAGAAAAGTTAGCACTTTTATGTGCAGTGTCTAAAATTATCAGTGAGACTACATCTAAAAGAAATGCTCAGCAGGGTTTGGCACTGCTTCCATAATACTCCTTTAAGTTGCTATTGCATGCAAATTGTCCTTAAAACATTTTAAAATACTATTTATACAGATAATCAACATTAGAACAGTCAAGAAACGTACTATTTCTTCTGTGGAAAAGAAAAATGCTAAAGAAATATTATAACTGTGTGCAGAATGGTACCCATGTTTACCAAGTCTCAAATCAATACTATTCCAGCTTGTTGCTTATGATTTTTTCCAAAATAGTAGAATTTAACACACAGGAAACAAACAAAAAAAAAAACCAAAATAAAATAACCAACCAAGCAAATAAAAAATACAAGGACTAGCTATGAGTTGGCCCTACTTGCTTAATTCGACTGGTTTATTTCAGTAAAATTCATCTTATGAAAAGGAAAATAAGCACCTCTTGCCAGTTCCACATGTAAAGACTGTATTATGAGGAGAATCCTCATAATAATGCAAATCAGACTATAATTTCTGCACCGAAGTGGCATACTCTAGAGGAAGGCTAAACCACATGATATAACCAGCATACCCAGATGTTCTCTGCCTTTTTTCACCATTCACATTTTAATGACTCAGACATGTAAATATACAGTTATGGTTAGTTTAGCTTTCAAATGAGCCTTTGGGGTGGGCAACCTACCTACTGACTTCTCTGAATTTTTGCATAACACTGAAAAGTGGAAGTTAGAATATGTATGCTAAGATAAAATTTTTCTTATAATAAAAACAATTAAAATTATTATAACACATCTAAACAAAAACTGTGCAGGTTTATAGACTGTGGGCTACTGCGCCACACCACAAATTCCGGTGGTGGGGGTCACAATCTGCAGTTCCCAAGTCATCCCTTTTGGACCTAATTTTTTTCCAAAGAGCTTACAAATTAGGCAGTAAATATTTTGGATTTTTCTCCCTGTTTTGTGTACGGAATGGGAAAAGCAGAATTTACTACATCACATGCATTTTTTTAAATTGATGTATTCATTGCAGAGAAGGTTTATCCTTGTACAAAAATACCCACACACGAAATTTTGAAATGTTTTAATGCAGCTTTTGCTGGCTGAACAATATACTATGTTGTATTAAGAAAAATTTTAATTATTCTGAGAGTATTAAATGTTTTAATTTTGTTGTCATTACTGCCTGTGTACACATTCTGAATGCATAAATTTCTGTCTAAAAGTACATTCCAGTTTTTGATTTTGTATTTTGTATTCACTTATACCATATATGTACAGCCAGATTCTGACTACACCTATGTACATTTTATGGGAGCTCATTTCAGCACAGCAGGAACAGAAATTCATTTAGAAAAGTACTGCATTTTTTGATGTATATATTCCCCAATGGTGTTCATCTTTTTAAAAGGTAAAAAAAGCACTTTCTATAGTGTGTGCAGTGTTTTCTGTTGATTGAACATCATAAATTATTTAAATTATCAAATAAAATTTCTCTTCTGTTTGGAAGTTAAAAATAGCTTAAAAGTTTCCAGTGTTAGGACTACACATAGTAATGCTCATAGAATCAGTCTGAAAGGAAATCATGGTCTTCATGGTTTCCAGTTATGCTTAATATTTTTAACAGTGTTATTGCCTGGTTACTTAGTGTTCACACTCAGTTGGAACTCACTGTGTTAAACACAAGTCATATATTACACCCTAAACCTATATGTTTCTAAAACATTTTTAACAAAATCCATTTTTAAAAACAATTCAGCCTGAAAAAAGGTTTTAGTGAATTATCTTGAATTCTATACATATAGCAAATTCCTATCTAATTCTTGGTATTAGAGGCATAGTAGTAGAATAAATTTAAATAGTAGAACCTAATCAATTTAGATTAGGTTAAAAATTATAATTTAATTTTAATGGAGAACTGATAGAGACTTCCATCATACCTGGAGAAATAGAGGCAAAATCTGGAGGTTAGAGGTGGGGATGGGTTTGGTCTGGGAGACAGAAGCAGCTGATATTTCAGTTTTTTCTCAAAAAAAAAAAAAAAAAAAAGCAAAAAGACAGTGGAAATCACTTTATGACAAAGAATATGAGAGAGACTCAAAACTCAGCATCACATTCATTGATATATTGATTAGAAAGTGCCTCCATAAAAATATAATGAAGATGTCCCAGCTGTACAAGAAGAACATTTATTTTGAGCTTGTTTGCCTTCTCTCTCTCTTTATTTTTCTTTCTCCTTCTCCCTTCCCTTTCCTTTCCTTTCCTTTCCTTTCCTTTCCTTTCCTTTCCTTTCCTTTCCTTTCCTTTCCTTTCCTTTCCTTTCCTTTCCTTTCCTTTCCTTTCCTTTCCTCTTTATTTTTGAAATCCCTGCCCAAAGAACTTCCTTTACCACAGAAATTATCTGATGATGCTGAGAAACCCCAATTTATTCGACAAGGTCTCCAGGCAAAACATAAATTCTGATCAGGAAATAATTTAATAAAATTCAACTGTAGAGGTTAATTAATACTGCCAAGAAGAGAGAAAACAGCTGTAATTTATAATACGAAAAGGAACATGCCTATTCTATTTTTTAAGAGGGGGGATATGCCATTTGGTACATTCCAGTGAAACAAAAGACATTATCTGCAATGTCTCTGAAATGAGAGCCACACCATCATAAATCAGAAGAGTCATCAGTGACTTCTCATAGAAGAAAGAGTTTTTGCTAAAGAGCATGTACTTATTAAATATAATCACTGTCCAAACTTCCTTGTACTGCTAACAAAATGAAGATTCAATTAATTTTTTTGGCTGAAAGGGACCCAAAGAAAGGTCCTGAAATCTTTTGTGTATCTGAGTACTACTCCTGGAAATTAAGATCTCCAGTAGATAATATAATAGAACCATAATAATTTATTCTGTATTTTGCTATTCCCCTCTTTTGTACTAAACACCTGTGTTTAATGCAAGCCTTTTGTTAAAGCAAGTCCATAACTGGTTTCATATCCTGTCAGATTAGAATACAAAGAAATTTTCAGAATATTTTGCATTGAAATATGGTGGTCCTTTAGTTAGAAACAGGAGTTTTTTGACTAAAAAAAAAGGAAAGAAAAAAAGAATGGTAAGAACAATGGAACATAACTGAAACATCACTGTTTGATGTAAACTACTGACTTCCATTTATGCTGAAATGATTTGTAAGCTATTCAGTTCTGCTTCCCTCAAGTAAATCATCCATTAATATATGTAGATTTAACTCTGTCTCCTCAAATATCTGAGGTTATCTGATATGGAAACCAAAGGTTATCTGTGATGATGTGCCAATAAATGGGCCTTAACTTTGCACTTTGAGGCATAATTTAATTTTTAATTATTGCCTTTTGACCTTTTGTCTTTCTTCCAGAGCTACCTAATACATATGCTTGAACACATCTATTATCAGTAGTAATAGCACTTAGAGTAAACACTGAAATTAAGAGAACTGCTGGACTGGGTACTTCATTAAAGACTTGCATATAGTTCACCAGCAGTCTACTCATTAGTGGGCAGTCATGGAACAGGATAACATTAAGCCCATTGCCACAGGGATAACTACTCTGCTGTGCAGTGCAGTAACTTGAAGACTACACCAGGTATAATTTTATTCATGCTAATACAACTTGACAAACGAATTCTCAAGTACTCAGTTGGTAGCATCACTTTCAGGGAAGCAAGATGCTTGATGTTTCAATCAGAAAAGACAGTGAAATAATGCCTCTGAGCTCTGCCAAGCAACGGTACAAATATAGGGACAATGACTGCTGAAACCTCTGCTCTTTTTAAGCTGTACCATTTTCTACCTCCTTCATTTCTTCCTGCGCCTTGAAGACCATGGCACTGAGAAACAGAAAGACAATGAAAGAAACAGTAACAGCGGGAAATGCAATACAAAATGTTGTCACTGGTAATTCATCTGATAATATATGAGAAAGTGATTTAGGAAAAAAGTAACTGTAAAATAACTGGAAAACACTGAACAGTTTTCACGTGATTATCTAAAATACTGTGTCACTAGAATCCAGAATAATTTTTCTCCCTCATAGGTGACTTTTTTGCACAGATATTTAGCATAAAGTAGAGACTGAAGGAATGGAGAGGAGAATTGATACTGCATGTTATTACTTGTATAAAAATCTAGTATGGTCAGTAAAACATTTAATTAGAATATGTAGAAACTATTCTAAGAGTTTAATATGCTTAAGCATTGTAAAGCCTCAGCCTAGAGCATAAAAGTTTTCTATACCTAGTATCCGTTTGAGTGATATGAAAAGATAATCCAAAATCAACAAGTTTCACTTTTTGGTCTATAGAACTTTGGACACAGCTCTTCCCTTCTGTGTTCATCTTCCTTTTGACCTTTTTCTTGGCAGGTCAAAGACCTTCAACTTCGGCATTAAATTTTCAGAGATAGTGATATGCCATTTTTCTGTTGAGAGCTATAACAACATTAACACACAGGATTGTTCAGACATCTCAGAAGAAAAAGTCCCCCACAGTTCCTCTTTCACTAAACTTCCTGTAATTTTTCAAACTGCTGTAGAAATGGAGTCTGTGCCTACAAGCTGGCCACATAGAGATAGCTGTTTATGAAATGCATGATCCAGGAAATTCTTACAAATGTCCATTGGTTCTTTAAGATCAGATACATGATATTTAAAATCTAGTTGCTAATCATGATGGAAGGTCTCTTCTTGTTTTTTTAAATAATAAAAAATTTTCCAATGCTTGGAATAGGTAGCATAGAAACAAATTTTAGGAATTAGCATATTATTTTGTTTTGTTTAGTTGTAGGATCTTATGGATCTTGTGAAATAAAACCTTTGCACTGAAAGGTTCATTTTGTTCATATGATTTACTCTTTTTCTTTGAGGGTGGAACAGATAGTTAACAGCTTATTCACCTCATTTATTTTATCAATGCTCTCATGTTCTTTATAATGATTCAGCTACAGTGTCTCAAGTGGGTGAGCTCAGTGAGCCACAGGCAATGTTGACCAAGCAATACAGAAGCCAACTAATCAGTTTGTAGATAATAGCTAAAATTCAGAAACATCTGCATCCCAAAACCCAAAGGAAAAATCTCCCTGAAAGAGAAAAAATTATAGGCTTAAGAAATAAAAGGACAAAATTAAACAGAGAATAATCAGTTATCCTTTGTTAGGTGTAGGTGTACTGGTTTTGCCTGCAATAGAGCTAGTTTTCTCCATTAGCAGCTCACAGGGTGTCATATCTTGGATTTGTGACAAAAACAGTGTTGGTAACACACCCATGTTGCTGCTATTGCTGAAAAATATATCAGTATCTGCATAATATCAAAGCCATTTCTGTTTCTCACACTGTCCTGAAAGCAAGTAGGGCTGGGGATGCAAAGAACAAACTTGAAGAAGACACACCTGACCTCAACTGACCCCCGCGGTATCTCATACCACACAGCATCATGCTCAACAAAAGATAGGAAGAAGGAGGAAGAAGGAACATTTGGACTTTTAGGAATTTTTTTTCACAAGTAAACACTACACAAGGTGGAGCCAAGCTTTCCCACAGAAGGCTGAATACCTGCCTGTTCATGGAAGCAGTGAATGAATTCTTTGTTTTGCTTTGCTTGTGCGTATGGCTTCACTTTACCTAGTAGCTGACCTGATCTTAAAATACAAATTATTCTATTTTTCCCCTCCTGATTCACTCCCCCGTCCCACTAGGGGGAAGTGAGTCAGCAGCTGTGTGAGCCTTAGGTGCTACCTGGAGTTAAACCACAATAATATGAAAGAAGATTCTTTTAACAGGTCAAATTACATAAATTCTTGATAAAAAGGTATAACAAGAAACAACTTATCATAACTGAATCAGAGAACATACCTGTTATTTTCAAAAGAAAAAAACATTTCATAGTCAACAGAAATGGGGCTTTGTTATCTAATATGTGATTACTACAGAGCAGATGGGATAATGGTTCTCCTAGCACCAAATGAAAAGGAACTTACATTAAAAAAACCATAATGCGGGTAAGAAGTAATACTGATGGAACACAACTTTATAGAAAATTGAGTGATACTACTAACAGAGAAGGCATAAGATCAACCTACTCTACTTTGTAGTCTATGACTGCTAGAGAACACTGAGCATGGTAGAGAAACTGAAAAGACTGAAGCATATGGGGGACTATGCCAGCAGATTGCAAGCAGCTATCATGCTTTTCTAAGGAAATCTTGGAATGAAGACAGGCCAAGCAGTGAATTATACAGGAAAAGGCATTTTCCAACTCAAGTTACTCTATGGTAGAACCAACCATCAAGAACATACACATTAAAGGCATTATCACAAGGACAAAATTATGGATGCACCAATCTTTGAAAAATAAATCTTCCTGGATCATAGACTTATGGAGGGAAGTCGGTTTGGACTGGCTGTATATGGACATGGCTAGGAACCCATGTTCAGAACCTAAGTAAATGCTATCTAAGTAGATTTTTAAATGAGGAAATGAATAAATGGTTGTGTACAAAACAAAGACATTAAATTTTTTTATCACATCAATTGCTTAAGAACTGGCAAAGTAGCAGACCTCTGCATGAAGGCACTGTGATTCAGAATTAGCTAAGGAGATAAAGGTGCATAACATAATTCATTTATTGTAGCTAGAACACAATGGGAGTATTTGTGGAGCTGTAACCACTAAATCAATAGCCATAAGCCGCGATTTCACTTCAAACAATGAATATGTAACATTTCAATGACACATGAAACCATGACGATGAAGCGGGAACAAAAGACAACAGAAAATATTTCAGATCAAAATGTCACTTTCCTTATACCCTTCATAGAAATAGTACAGTCAAGTAGAGAAGCAAGTTCTTCAGTATATTTCTGAAAAGTCTCTGCCTGGCAATGAGTGGAAAATTTTGATAGCAGGTAAGGACAAGAAAGGAGGTGATGGTCTACTATGAGAGTACTGATTTTATACTAACTACTATAAAGTAGCCCCTAAAAACACCCTAAATTGCCAATTTAAAGATTCCACTAAAACTGCTGCTAATAGCACTATAATAATGAAGAGAGAATTACCACATATTGAGCAGAAATTGGAGCTACATAGTGCACACATATCCAAAGGTGAATCTCATCTATAATTTAAGGCAATAATGAAATAGTAGAGTAACTAACACAAAACTTCCTTTAATGTCTTTATATTTATCCCACTAAATGAAATTTTTGATCAAACTTTTTAAGAAATTAATGCAGAACAGAAAGGAGGAAAAAATGCCTTCAGATCTTGTATCTTAATTTGCCCTGCTTTTTCACCCCATAGGTTTAATTGCTGTGAGTTAAATCCATATTTCTTGTCACATATGTGCCTAATACCAACAATTCTTGGCTTTCTGAACTCATTGCAGGACCTATTATTATAGCTGAAATAACATACTCCACTCATGAATAGTAGTATGTTCAGAGGTGTGAATTTAATTAAATAGAAAAATGAATGGTCATTTTAAAATGTCCTTTATCTGCTGTACAGGTTATGTATTTTCTCCATATCCTAAGCCATGTTTGTCTGCAGAAACCTCAAGAATAGTAATTTATCTTCTGATGAAGAGGTTCTACAGAAAATGTTTCAAATTAGTTATTTTATTTTCTCTCTATCAAAGGAACACCATGTTACAGCAATCTAAAATTTTTCAACAAAAGAATGAATATCAGCATTCTTTAAGGAACAGCATATACACAAAGATAATCCTTGACAAAAAAACAAAATACAAGAGCAAAAAAGAACCCCAGAAAACCAAAGTCAACTAAACAAATACTATTTAAAGTGCTCACAAGGCAGATTTCCTGACTGGTATCATTACCATTATACATTTCTATGTATAGCAAAATCTCCCACTGCAAAATACTGTACAAAAACACTGGGCCTTCAGATTAACTGATCACTGAAGTCTCATTTATGCAGTGGGCAATGATGTACAGATGTACATGAGAGCAGATTTTTGTTGCATGTTGAATCTCAGGGAATCTCTTTTCCCCCATTTACTATTAGATCATTTTTTCACGATTCCATCTCTCTGCCCCCTCCTCCCCCTCCACACCCTGTCTATCATATCGCTCTTCTTTTCAAATGCTTTGGACATTTTTACATACCCCTGACATAAAATATGACAAATTTGAAGCAAAAAATCAACCAAACTAGAATAAAAATACTGAGCTACAACTGTATTCCATCTCATATATTCCATCACAAGATGCATTTGCTAGAATCCAGTTTTCAGTTGGGAGGTTCACTTTGGAGATAAAATAAAAATATGTTCTGACAATGTCAAAATTATTCTGCTTTCAGATTACGTCTCCTTTCAAAATCTGTTTATATTAATATATATTTAAATGACACATGAAAACATGAAGATGAAGTAGGAACAAAAGACAACACAAAAATATTTCAGATCAACTGTTATTGAATCATTTTTAGTTGTCCCCTGGAAAATAACAAGTTGAGAAAAAATGGATTTATTTGAAGGGAATCAATTCTCTAATTTTAAAATCATAAAATAGAAATACAGTCTTAGAGCATTACTGCATGGTCTAGAGCACTCTCATTCATACAATACAAAAAGCCCCCAAGTCTAGCAAGAAGCAGTAACAGATCTTACTTTCCAAATATCTATGCAAACTAGGATTAACAACTTTGAGTTTGTTTTGATGTCCTCTTCTTAAGGAAAGAAGTCATGAAACATTATTACTCAAGACTAGAAATCTTAAAAACAAACCCCAGTGTCTTCCTCTCCAACTGCAAATCATATTTCGGAATTTGGTCTTCAGCTTCATATTCCTGACTGGGATTACAAAACAATCTAAGTGACTTAAATTGCAAAAATTAATGGCTGCCTATTTTCCATTATGAAATAACAAAGATGTATCAGCTTATTTCAGAAGCCAACACAGTGTATCTCCTCTATCTATTATCGTTATCTATTCCTTACTCTGTGTCTGTGTATACGGACATAACAAACATTGGTAAAAATGACAATTTATTTATTTTAACTCTCAAATCAAAGTCTCACACATCTTTCTTTTAAAAGTTACATTTTTTTTTCTAATCACTTTATTTTCTAAGTCAGGTTCCCTCTGCTTTTTGGCTTTGGCTTTTTTTTAAACATGTTATCTAGAGAAAACATTATGTTATGTTCATTCATCATGGATTTGGGGTTTCCACTCAAATAATGCAGCTGAAATTCTCAGAAGAAATCAAAACTGAAACACTAAACACTTACATGCAAATAATATGCAAAGGAAACTTAATTTCAGAATTAAGATCCAAGCTTCAACACCTTTCAGAGACAAAAGATCACCTAATACCTGTGAAACTGCATGCTGTTCTTGGAAATGGTATATCTAAATGGCAGCTAGATACAAGTATACGTACAGTTCATTTGCCTTTAAGAATCTGAGATTGTCACCTCTCTCAGCAGATAATGTACACTCACAATTAACTCTGTCGATGTCTCCCACCTTGCACATAGTGAAATAATCACACCATTCCCATTTGCTTCCCCTGTAAAAAAGCTGGAGGGCATAGTTTGATAATGATAAGTTCATCTTTAATTGTGCAAATAAATCTTAGTGAAACCTTGGCAAGATCTAGCTGTCTGATTTGCCACAAATCTAAGCAAAATCTATGGTCAGACCTTTCATCCTCTTGTCTCCAAAAGCTTTTCCTTCCCCCCCCCGCAGCACATCTTTCCCACATTTTAATCTTTGACATTTTACGGTACATGTATTAAGTTTTCCAAGGCTGACTGCTCCACCAGAGATGATAAAAAGAATTAAAAAAACCTAAAATATAATTGATAATCTAAACTCAGAAATTTTTACTTGCAGCTATTGAAGTTCTAAGTGGTGACAAATATTTACAACATTTCAGAGCTACTGAACTTTTGGTGATTTGGTTTTAATGAGTTTTTGTGTAGTTTTTTTTTTCATATCTACTAGGTCCATTCAAGATTTGCTGTCTGTACTGGGTGATTCAGCTCAGGAATATTGTCAATGTCACTTACTTGAATATCAGGAAGAAGAAACAGAAAATAGAAAAAAAAACCAACCAAACAAAACAATCAACCAACCAAAAAAAAAAAAAAAGCCCAACTACAAAACAAACAACACAGTTTTACAAAGAAAAAGCATATAGCTCTAGACACACAGAACACCATTAGCAAATATCAGTTCTGAATGTTAAGTTGTTGCCTACTGCTTTGATGGTTCCCAGATCATCTGTCCCAGTTTGGTTGAAGTCAATCCACCTCTGTAATGCGACATGAATGATACAGTATATCATTTGCACATACAACAGTGCTCATACAGCCTCATGATCAACAAGACCAAACACTTGGCCTACTTGCAAACAAAATCAATTTAAACAAAAACCTCTTTTTCATTCAGATCAATCCAGCTTGGGTTGATCAGAAAAGTATGCCCTGAGGACTATTTACCAGAGAAGTGAATTAGAATATTTACTTTACATGGGTCAATTCACTCAAGGTGAATGTGATCTGAGTGCATTTATCTGTTACTTTTAAACTTTCTCTTATAACTTCTTGCACTTTAAAAACTAAACTATTCAGTTGCTGGAAGTAGCATGGTAGCTCTAAGGAAATGGATGTGCATTACAAAACACAGTATATTTGAGTTAAGTCTTTGAGCTGTGGGACTGGTACTAAATCTCTGAGGAAAATCCTTTTACAAGATGGGATGTGTAAAAATCTTAGTTTCCTTTTTGGTCTCTGGAATAAGGAATCTTGTTTCTCCCACTACATAATACACAAATGAAGGAACAAGGACAGGAAGGTATGTACCATATGGAGTGACCGGTGAGATATTTTAGGAACCAAAGTCAAACAAAGAAGAGCACTTGAAAAATTTCAACTTCAAGGAAGGAAAATATTTTCAGTCCTTTGGTCAATAAAAGAATAATTACTGGTCAAATATCTCTCTTGGAGGAAATGAACTCAAGATGCCTCAGATAAGGCTTAGATGTGATATTTAGAAAAATTTCTTCACTGAAAGCGTTTTGTAGACTAGGCTGCTCACAGAAGTGGTTGAGTCACCATCCCTGGAGGTATTTAAAAGCAGTGTAGATGTGACACTTAGAGACACGGTTTAGTGAAGGACTTGCCAGTGCTAATGATGAGGAAGGACTCGATGATCTTAAGAGGTTTTTACCCAAATAAAATTTCTACTTCCCTTCTACAGTGACATGTTGAGGTAACATGCTGTTCATATTTTAAACCTCCAACTCTGAAAAGTCCTGTTATCCATCTCTGATATGACAACGGTATCACTTCGTTTCTTCTTAGGATAGTTCATGGCAGTCTTCATGATCTAAAACACCTATAAATCAGGTATTTATCTGCCTTCTATATAACTCAGACTCATGACTTGTGACTTAGAAACCTCAGGACTCAAATACTGACTGTCTTTGTGACTGCTTCTTAACCTATATATGTAAAAGCAGCTGGAAACAAGACGAAACAGATTATATATAGATTATAGATTATAACAGATTATATATAAACAGGAGCAAAGAAGGTAACTGTGAGAGAAAGACTGCTGGAAATAAGCTTTCCTATCAAGAATACTGTCTAGGCTATACCATGTGAAAGAAAACCACAGGAATCTACCTTCAAACATCTGTTATCCTGATACAAACCTGTTGAATCTGTCATACAGAGTAAGAATTTAAGAACAAAATGACCTACACACAAGTGCCACTGTTAATCTTTGATTATCAGCTTGAAGAGCCTGATTTGTCAGAATATGTCCATGTTTACTGGCCTTTCATAAATTCAACTACCTCCATTTTTGATTTCAACTGCACTTATCTGGCAGCCACACCTCTTCCTCAGTACCCATAACCTAAGATAACGCTATTACTCAGTGGCCCTTAAAATATTTGAGTAATCCACTAGCATCACAGAGATGCTACTTAATGGCAAGGAGGAGATAAAGACTTATCCCTTCACCTGAATGTTATGTTGAAACTGCCTTTTGTATTTTAGATCCTTTGATTTTCAAGAGAAGGTACTGATCAATTCTGGAACAGCCTTGAATGACTTTTGTGACTAACCCTAACCACTGATGACTTCCATTTGTAAAAATCTTTGAGCAAATTTCTATTTGTTTCCTGATGGTCTTATTAAAATCTAGTTTAAATGAAACAAATTTAATTTCAATGTCTCTTTTTGAAAACAAAACACAGTGGTTTTTTTTAATAGTATTCAAGCAAAATGCTGGGGCTGTTTGGATACAAATTCAAAACCATCAGCTGAACTCAACACAATCTGTATTTGGGGTAAATAACTTATTTTTTCTGAGAAATTTTATTCAAATAGAAGATAAAAGGCAATGGCACATAATGTGTCGAGGAAATATATTTATACATGATTCTTACATACAGTAAATGAATATTGATCAAATGATCATGATACTGTAAAAGTTTTTCACTTTTAAGCCAATTTTTTTTAACCCCCTCATATAAATCACATCATCATCATTTATGTCAAAGTTCTAGACAAAGATAAATCATTTCCTACCAAGAATGTGTAGGTTCCAGCCCTACACCTTTTGTTTGTTTGTTTGTTTTAACCTGAAACACATTTTGCTCCCTTGGGCAGAAGTAACAGTGAATCAGTCACTTTCACCAGATGGCATGCTTCTTACTGAATTGAAAACTGCACTGAAGAAAGAGTATAATCTTACTGGCATGACAGTTTTCAAACCAGTCCCTCTTGCAGGGATCTAGAGAAAGGAAAGACTTATCTTTGAAAATCAGCTTTTTGTGGCAACAAAACTTACAGAATCTCCTGCTCAGTAACTCCATAGAAAAATAAAAATACGAAGTAGTTCAAACAGCATATTGGTAAAAAAATGCTGGGAAAAAAAGAGGCTGAGCAGATATACTTTCACTATGTTTACCAGTAATAAGAACCCATTTTTAAATTTTGTTTTGTATTAACCTTACTTCTAGTATGAATACCTACATTCCTCCTGAAAAAGAATAGCACTGTTACATGAAAACTCACCCCAGAAAAGTTTGTAATCATTACATAATTTGGGTACATCGGGACAAAAAGGAGTATAAAGACCAAAAAAGCAAAAAAGACTGAGGCTTATATTGAAGCAAAAGACAAAGTCAAAAGATCATCAGTGACTTAAAGTTCAGAAAAGAGCTAAAAAGCATGTGTAATGCCTTTTTTTAATGGTTGCACACTTTCTTAAGTCAAGTGCTTCATGACTTTTCCAGTAACACTATGAAAAAGCTGTCATGCTGAATCAAAGCAAGAATGCTATTAAAAAATTGAGTAAATCTTGAACTGGTTTACAAGATTGTTTTAATACAACAGTTTGTACCACTTGAATGGCTGTGAAATTCCAACTGAATTACAGTGGCATAGTAAAACAGCCTGTTTAACTGTAGTAAAATAAGAACATAGTAGCCTTACTTATAAAGTCCTTTTTAAAACTTTTTGTGCAGAGGGTAGGGGTGGAGAGGCGACAGGAGGAGAGAGAAGGATGGGAAGAGAGGAACGGAAAATTAATTCAATCACCACTTGGAAAGCTCAGTACTACATAACTTCTATTTACATATTTATCTACAATCTAAAATATTGGTCTACCTCCATCACAGGACTTCCTTCAGCAATCATTAGGCAATAGATATCTTTTTGCTAGGAGTGATTTGTGAAATTCTTGTTATTGTGCCTATTTAGAAAACCTGCAAAAATATTTTTCAGTCCAATATATCATTGTAATGCTAATTGTTAAAAGGCAAACAACTAAAAGATAGCCATTGTTATAGCTATTGTTCAATAAATGTTTTTATTTCCATGTAAGGAATATCCATTTTTCTTTCTTAATGACAGAAGCTACAAAGAACTTGTTATGACAGCAGTAAAAGATTCTTCATGTTCCTAAAATAAAAATCAAACTTTTACAAGAAATGTTAAATTTCTTAACAAAAATTAGAGAATTTTCTCTATAAATATGTATATATGTGCTTGTTGAAAACTCTAAACTTCTGTTGTACCATATTCAAGTAATGCTTAAAGAAGTGACAGATAATTAATGTATAATTAAGATAATTGTGTCTTACTTCAATCTAAAGGAGAAAGAAAATACCATCCTACTTAGAGGCTTCTGTACTTCTTTCCTTGTAATACAACCTGAAAGTGTTGGGTTTACATACCCACTATTCCACAACTGTCTTACACATATTAATTCAAAGACATGCATACAGATAATCTGGTGAAGTCTGGCTGTTCCCTTGGAAGAATATCCTTTTCCTAAAATATCTATGGAGACAAGTCTTTGGTCTGATTTTTATCTGGTTTCTTTGAGACCAGCGTGTTGGGTCATGGAAAAGAGCGTACTGTTTCCTCTTACTGTCTAAAAAATACTCTGACAAAGGAACAAAAGCCAGACATGCACTCTGTACCACATGCATTTTCATAAATGGGTACAGAAAATACTCCTCCTCTCAAATTTACTGTCAGCTGATTCTACTGACTTTACTGTCAAAGACCCAGCATTGACAAACTGTCTGTACAGATAAGTTCACTAAATTATTGCTATGACAAAAAAGCCACCATGTTGTACAGTACAAAACCAATGTGTTTATTCAGTACAATTTAGACTACTTGTTTGAGGACAATTCAGTTAAGCCCCTGAGACTTATACAAAACACAACTTCATTAGATGGATCAACTCATATGATATTGTAGGTAAAACTTAATAATGTTTGAAATTCTAGGTTATTGTGCAATGTACTAAGTACAACCTACTGAAAAGCTTGTCAGATATCTCTAAAACTTTCTCAAGTGCTCTTATAGTGCACAAAGCTATTTACCATTTCATACAGTTCACCATTAGAAGCATTTATATTTAGTATTTATAATAAAGCTTCAGTGTTTTCTACAGCTTCTTAATATGTTACATTCTATAGAGCAGTAACTGTCCATGATAACTTAAACGACTTGTTGAGTGCATTTGTTAGGGTATCTAGTTGTATTCACTGTCCATAAAAAACTGCAAATATTTTTAGATTGACTGCAGTCATGAAATGCAGGGTAGCAGAATGCCCAGCCTCAGTAAGGGTTAAAGGCAAAACAGTTCATGCTTTACCCTATTTTACAAAAAGTATTCCTGGTGGACAGAGTTGCACTGCTTTTGGTATTGAAGAGTGCTGAGACCAGACTGACTCTTCAATCTCAAAGCCAAATATTCTGAAGATGGGAAGAACAATGTCTATCTTGAAGGAAACTGGCACCAGTCAATGGCAAAATTTTGGTAAGAGAATAAACAAGTGATAGCAGTAATGACTTACATAAAGCTTCTGAGCTGACATAGCTGGCCTAAAGGTATGACTGATAGTCAACCACTTTATACTGGAGAAGCCACATCCCACTTTTTAATGGAAGGGTCTTCTAATATACATCGTCTTTTTTGAGTGTGTGTGGAGGTTTCTTCCTTGAGTTAGGACACATCTGAAGGTGTGTGAACAGGACACACCTCAAGGCTGAGTGAAAAAGATTTCCCCATAGTCATTAATATGGGTGAGTAATGTCAATCTGCACTTAATTATTTTGCTAGCTTTTATAGAATTGCTTCAATATAGTTTCAAAAATATTTCACTATAATAGTTATAACTAACTATATTCTAACTATATCTATATATAACTAACTATATTCTGTAGTTAAAAATTCTGAATTCTTTTAGACTAATCATTTACATGATCACAATCTATTTAAATAAGTAAATTTATTTTATCCTTATGAATACATCTGAGTTACCATCCTTAATCATACAAAGGACAAAGTCATATAAAGGGTCAATTGCACCTATAGAATCCTTTAGACCTAAACCATTGACCAAGACTTATTAGGATTGACTCCAGATGCACTTAGGTGTCTCTCTGAGAAGGTATTAAGAAAGGAAAGTGATCCTTTCTGAATCTCATGATTAAATGGCAGGGTCTCCATATTCAAAGAAAATCAGTATTTTATATGTAAATGCAGTCTCTATACCCTCACAAATAAAATAGCCCCAAATTATTGTTTGATAATTTCATACAAAGTAGTAGCTTCACAACTGTGCATATGTTCAGAAGTGAATTAGACCCTTTTTCAGTTTTAAATCCTAATAGCTGCTAACAACAACAAAGCAGCTGATTTTCAGTAACTTTGAAATAAAAAATGAAGAAATATCTGAAACTTCCACAGTCTTCTAAGACACAGTAAATAAACCACTATTGAATATTCTCTAAGTACCTGGATTACTACTTCATCAAAGAAAAGAACAACCAAGAGGCCATTTCCCAAGGGAAAAAAAAAGTTTTCTATGGTTTATAGTGGAGTATTTTTTTCCCCCCAACTTTTACTAAAATAGGACCCTTATCATTAAGTTTTCTACAAGGAAACAAAGACAGAAATACAGCAGCCTCATTCTCCTGCCAGAGTATAAAATGTGTGTCTGGTTTTCTATAGCTTTAACTGAAAGCAAGGCAGTGAGGGGAGTAGGGGAAGAAGATTTTAGTTTAACTCAAGTCAAGTAAGACAGAACAGCCTTAGGCACAGCAATACTATCCTGTGTTACTAAAATCCCTTTCCTAGTTGTATAGGAAAGTGACTCATTTTTAAGACATTTCTGTTGTTACAATGTAGTCTATATGATATTTCTTCTATAATTCAGTCATACTTCATCCAGTCTCTTTTAAGATATTCACCAATTATATATATCTTAAGATAAATCACTATCTCTTAAGATATGTCACCAATTCAGTGAACTGTACTCCAAAATTAATACAGAATGAAGTTCAGATTCCAAGCACTGGTAAAAGGTACTCATAAACCGCACTGCTCACTCAGGTCCTGGTGAAGAGATGGTTTACCCACCGGAACACTGGCAAAGTCTACAAATGTCATTCTTTAAAATGGTACAGCAAATTTGGAAATCAGACACAAGCATATTGTTATGGAAACCAACAGGTGATAAAAGCCAGTAAGTACTCTTGTACTGATATGCCTATATAAAACACTTGGTTTCAGCATGGAGAGATATCAACAACAGTGTCATCATCTTGGGCAATTAATCCTTCAGCCTAGATTCTTCCAATTCAAAGGCAGTACCACTACTGCCTCCTCCTGCATTCTCTTTTCATCTGAAAATACTAACTAAAAACATATGTAAACTGACACCCTCTTGAGCAGAGTATTACCATGCCAACACCAAACTCAAACCCCCAGAATCTTCACATCAAAAATGATGGATTATGAAAGAAACCAAATTTTATTGATTTCTTTGGAAATCCTTAGTGAAATTCCAAAATTATTAATTTATAACTTCTGCAAAATTTATTTTCATCTAGCTCTCACTAAGGCAAATCACCATCACCAAAGCCAGAAGTGAAGATTATTTAAAATTATTTAAAATTTCACAAGAGTAACCTGATTAAGTAAATGCAAAATGAAATTTACATCTTCATTTTTTTACGTAATTTAAGAAAAATAATTTAATTTCATTTTTGTTATTAAAAAAAAGCCAATTTTAGAAAAGCCATTCATGCAAGAACTTCAACATTTTCTGTCAAAGTATCTATAGTTTTGTCTCTGAAAAATATTTTCTGAAAGTTTCAACCTATTTACTGTTTTCTTTTTGTGAATGCATTTTTGAAAGGATAGCCACTACATATCAAGCACATAAAATTTCCAAGCTGAAAATAGCCATTCATTTAAAGCCTCACAGTCATTATGTCACACAGCATGAACACATGGGAGTGCAAATTTAATTTTCATCAAAAGCTAGACTAGTAAATCCTGTCTCTGGAAATAAACCCCAAAATCACTTGCACAGGTCCAACTACCATCCTAATTCCAAAGGATAGAATTCCTTGCAAATGACAAGCTCAAAAATTAGTGTCTGATCCTTCAGTCATTCAAAATTATACAACAGAGAATGCCTACTGGCTGTCATTAGTGACAGTATTGGCACCTACTCCTGAAAGAATCCCACAGTGAGGTTGATATTAAGAGAATCTCAGTCACTTTCTGGTTAAAAAATGCCTTGCAGTTCTTCCAGCCAGAACTGAAAACACTCCTGAGACAGCTTTACTGGAGATCAAAAGAAGTTCCATTTATATGCAGCCATTAGACACATGTACTCTTTTATACTGTTCTTCAAATAATTAAGGAACCACACAGATGTGGAGCCACAGTGTGCCAGAGTGCCCTAATAAAAAAACTAACAAAATATGGGAGTAAAACAGACAAATTCATAAGGACTTTAAGACACTCCCCTCTGCAGCACTCATACAAAACTTGCTACCACTTCATATTTAACTTCATTAACAGTGAGTGATGTTACCCTAAACTTTGAAAAGACACCACACACAAACAACAGCTCCTGCTTCCTTTTCATGACACAGTTCTGTTGCTAATTGTTTTACGTCTGCGAGACCCTTTAATTTTGTAGTTGCTGTCTAGTAACAGTGTTGTTGTAGTGATATGTCCTAAGTACATTTTTGACCTGTGAGTAGAGCAGACTATTCACAGAAGTGTGTTGAATCAATAGCATCAGCCATACACTGTGCTAGCACTCCAGTGACAGAAGGGATTATGTTGTCTTCTACCTTTTTGTTCCTTATGCACTTGGCTAAAGACTGCATTGACAACTGAGCAATTGAAGCTTAGAAAAGCTAGAATTGCCAGCTAGCAAGTTCAGGATTACACAATCACCTTCCTGCCAAGAAGTAAAAGATACACTTAACATGCTGATTTACAACTGGCGAAGATATCAACAAACACAGAAATTGAAGAGCATTCTCCTTGTGGCTTTTTTTTTGGTGATATTTTCTATTTTTACTAGTTCTGGAACAGAGACTAGCAAACCGCATGTTTCTCCTCATGTCAAACACTTAACTGAAACATCATGTTCAAGGATTTAACCTTCCTCTAAAATATATTAATTCAATTTTTTTGCAATTTGCCACAAATCTCAGATAAATAATACCACTAAACCAGTAACAATTTATTATGCCATATAGCAGAGAAGAAAAGTATTATTTTAAGAAAAGGAAAATGTAACATCTTAAAAAGACCATAGAGCAGTGCCATCTAGTGATTGACACTATAAATAAAAAAAGTTTGCATTAATATGTGATGCAGAGTGAGTATTCTTGGTTCTTTACTCAGGCAAAACATTTTTGAAACAAGCTGCAAGGGTAATAACAAGTTATATCAGAGGTCATGCACTTACCTCTTCAAGAGAGCTCAGCATTTGCATTTCAAAGCAAAAATGCTACTGGTAGCAGATTCAAAGGAAGAAACTACCATCACCCCTCACAATGCAGTGTTAGGAAAGGAGTTAATATTTCCAGTGCTCTACAAATAGCACAGAATAAGTATTAGTGAGCAGTAGCTCTGTTGTTCCCTTTGAAGGATGTACTGGAAATTATTAACTGGAATTAAATTGCAGGAGAAAGAGAAAACTACATAGTTCATACACAGGTCTAAATTATTTTCCTGACAGCAACAGAAAATGGTCCTATTGTACTCTAAGCGAAGCCTGTCTGTAAATATTCTTAAATATTGGATTTCTTGTATAAAAATGTAAGAATCCAAGCATGGGGGATACTGAAAAAAGTAGAAATATTGATATTTTTTTTTCAGTTTGTGGTATATTTCATTATTACCAGTTGTTCCTAAAAAAAATAGCATGCTTCCTCCTAGGATATTTACTAACTACAAGTCACTGAAATATTATTTTGGAATTCAGATTTCAAATTTGCATCAAAATGTATACAAAACTATATACTAAACTTTTAAATGGACAGAAGTTTGTATTATAAGAGTAGCAGGTCATTTCTGCATGTGTGTACATAGACTGGTAGAGCAGAAGTTTCAAAAGAACCTGAAGTTATGCTGCTCACCGTAAATTTCAGTAAGCTTTTCTAGTGTGAATCCTTCTGGTTAGTTTAAAATGTAATTGCTTTAATTTAGATCAACAGAAAGGACGGCATTACTATGTATATATTACAAGATTACTTTCTGCATTTTTCTGTTTGCTTCATAAATGCTGAACAAACAGTAAATTATGAAGTTTTGTTAACTGAATAGCCTATATGAAATAGAATGTGCTGGTAACTTGTCATGGCCCCAAAGCCATTACCTAATTTCCAGAGTTATTCCCAATTTCAAATCAGAAATATGATCATATTGCCTTCAAATAAAATACTACAGCAGAACATGTTCTATTTTGACAGCTGCTGAAGAAAGCATATCCGTTATATAGCCCAAACTGACTTTGCATGTCTGACACCACCTTTGAAGAAGTTTCAGGAACTTCCAGCTATATCGGCTTTCAGGATCTCATTGCTCTCCTTTTTTACTTCTGTGCTGATCCAAGGAGATGTCCAGAGTGAAAGTACTTGACGACAGCAATACTGATATCTCTTTCAATCAAAAGTAGAGAGTTTAAAAATTGCACCAGTTATCTGTATGTCCTCTTCTCTACCATCCTTGCGCAGTGCTTTTTTCATGTGTCCAGAAAGCGTATAAAATATTACTAGTACCAACAAAAGCAACATATGGTTAGGATGGATGTAATTAAAATGGAAATTTAGGCTCTCAATACATTACAGACACTCATTTAGTATCCTTCAATTTATCAATAATACTGTGCTAGAATGTGAATAAAATAAAACTTGATTACATAGTAACCTTGATTACATATTTAAGTGAAAATTCCAGCAGCCATGGATGTAACATACATTCCTCATACAGAACATCTACAATGATGAAGATTGATTCTTCTATATGAAACATTTCCTTACTTCCATAAAATTCCATTTTCTAGCTAAACAACTGTCTCCAAACTGCAGACAAAGCAATAGCTTCATTGCTTTATAAAAGGCAACAGTAAAAAAAAGCCATTATCTTCAGATGCACCAGATATTCAGTACTGTTACCCTAACTGAATGAGCAGTGAACTGTTTGAGCCTCCTAGCTGTTAAATCTAACCATAATCTCCTCTCTGCAACTCTCACCTGATGTATATTCAAATTAAAGATAAAACAAAAAACCACTTATAACAAGATTTTAAGTAAAATCAAGCAATGTTAAGCAGAAGTAAAAATTCAGATTTGGTTGTTGTACAATCTAATATCAAGATGGTGTATTGCTATAACACACTACATGATTATACTTACCATGATGTAAGTATTTGAAGGCTACTGTCTACTCACTGCAAGGTGAACTGTTTTTAAGCAAGGCTATGAAGCGTAGCATGTACTGGTCAAACAGACATGTAAATCAGGTTGGTTAGTGGTGCAGTAACCAATGGTGCAACAATTAAATTGATGGTTCCTACTCTCTGGTACCCTTCCTTCTGAGCAGTGTAAATAACTTCAGCCAACAGCTAAAGCCCCAGAGCAAAAGATAAATCTCCCAAAGCCAGGGAAGCAATTGAGCAACATGGCATAGTGCAAAAGATTTTTTTTTGTGATATTCAGAGCACTCTTATTAAATTTTTTTTACTCGTGCTTTGTTCTTCTAGTGCTGTTTAAAAATTTTTGCCTGGCTATAATACCTCTATGGTTTTAGGAAAAAAATCCTGAAATTCTTACTTCAATACTGTTTGGTTAATGGACTACTAATTTTTAAATAGATAGTAATTCAAATTTCTTTACCCATCACATGATTTTTTGTTTGTCTAATGGGGAAAAAATCATAGAAACTAGAATATTTGCTATTATATAACTTTATCATATCTCTACTTTTTCCATTTCAAAGCTTTAGCATGTTAATCTTTAAGACATGCAGGGTTTTAATTTTTTACACATCACAGATTTTTTTTCTTTTTTTACCTTTGGCTGTTTTCAATACTGCAAAAACTGTTCACAAAGGGAAAGTACAAAATAATTACTGAAAAAATCTAAGCAAGATTTTTGTAGCCTTCTTAATATTTTTTTTATTTTCACGTATAAGATTTTTAACTTGTCTTTCCCCATTAATTTTTTGACAGGAGTAATTTGATGGCTTATTTTGCAGTCCCCAATGCATAAGACTGCCCACTACTTAATTACTTCAATGTCAAAGTAGAAATTATATCTATTTCTTGCAAGAACTAGTTTTTTCAAAGTCCCAAATTACTCCTATTCTGAAAACTCTATCCCTAAAAGAATAGGAAAGACCTAATGGTTCAACATAACTTCCATTTTCAGAATATGGTGTGAGAAAAACAGAGAAGCATTGGTTGCAAAGAATAAAAAAACTAAATTATTTACAATCTCTTTTTTTTCTTAAGAACACCCATGCAACTTTGTTCCTTTAATCAAGCTTTTTAAAACAATATATGAACAGCTTGAAGAAATGTCATCAGCAAGAAAAGTATTTTATAATAAGAATGTAACTGTACATTCACTTTAAGCCATGCTGGCAGTGAGAGTGAAGCTGGACAAGACTGTTATTACAGCACATTTGTATATTTGTCTCCTTAAAGTGGGCAGCAATCATATCCTCCTGATATGTTCATCTAGATGTTTTGAGATGTTGACTTCATTTATTTTTCTGAATTACTTCCTTGGGGTTTGACTACTATTTATTAATTCCTGACATAATTTTTCTTCCTAATAAGTGGCTATCCTCCAGATCAGAAATAGCATTTAAAAATAAATTATAGATTCAGAAGTCACTCAGGTGCTCAGCTATGCATTTCCTCTAGAAATCTAGGAAGCAGGCTATTGCAAGCTTATTATTTACTGCAGTTTAATTTCTACAATTGTTCCACTGCCTTTTACCTTGATACATCTTTTCACTACCTTTGCAATAACTCTAAGATAATTACTTCCTCTTCATTGTCTATGGAGACAACAGAAACAAGAATTTCTTGGGGTTTAAGCTTATTTGAATCTACTTATCTACTTTATAACTTATTCTAGCAAACTCAATCCATTCCCAATTGGAATGAATTCTTGTTTGCACTAGGGTCTGTTTATGTTGTGAGCACAGAGGAATTTTATCTCAAATTTAACTGGTCCTCTTACTCTTTGAAGGCTTTCACTTCATAAATGAATATGTTCTGTTTTTACATGCTGCCTATAGCCCAAAATGCTTCTTTTTCATTGTAATGTGTGCCAGTTTACACTGGGAATGGAATAGTAAAAAGCTGGCATGAGACAGCTATTTTCTCAATGATTTGGTTACTCCCCCTCTGTAGTTCAAAAAAGAAACAAAACCAAAAAAAAAAATAATTCAAAAGTACTATAAAGCCTATAAAGCCATTGGCTAATGTAGAATTCTGCATATTCTTTCAGACTACCTCCTCACGTACTGCCACAAACACAACGCATTTCCACAATGGTTCTTCCCCACATACATTATTAACACTACATTTTTCCTAGCTTTCAAATCAAAAATCTATTACTGATACTAATGGTCAAAGTAATACTTTCTGTTTAATTGAATGGTAAGTCTCATCTTTTCTTCTTTATAATTGTTCTGGTTTTCATAGTTACATACAGCACTGGAGGCATTCAGAGGAATATCTAAAGCAAGTCTTGTACTCACATGGGGCCATTGAAGATGAGTGGCTTTCTGAATCTCAACACTTTCTAACACCCATGAAAGGAATGGCAACACAGTCTCTTCTTTCAGGACAATTACTGCTATGCCTGGAAAATTGAATCACAGTGTTCAAGCATAAGTGTAGTTGGTTACTTCTGAGAACAGCTAGGCAAATTGATGCTGAGAGGCCACAGTCTTGTCTGGCTCTCTCTTTCCCAGTCACACTCCACCGTTCCAGCTTCAGTCTTTCCTAGTCCTTTCCACTTAAGAAACATGAGATTTTGTCGCAAACAGCCACAAACTCTATCTTCTCTTTACTACGGCTGACAGGTGTTATCTATCCCAACTAAGGGTCTGCAGAGTTGTAAAGTCTCACAATCTTGAAATCTCTCCCTCCTTTTTATTCTCCAGGGCCTAAAGGGAAGCATAATTCCTTCTTCCCAAGGAGTTTGTTTCTCTTCTTTTGTCTCTCTTGAGGTTATCTCAGTCTCTATAAATATGATAAAACACAGTAGAGTCTTTGTATGTGTCCTCCCCACACACAGTATCTGCCTGCAGAACTCATGCATTCCAGATGTGGTGGAGTTTTGATGATTTTAACTGACTTTGGTACACACTGGCCTGCAAAAGGTGCAGGGCAGACATGGGACAATATCATTGCTGAGGCTCATGTGTGCTGTGAATGGGAATCTATTTGATGACTTGTCACAGAAGAACACAAACCTTTCTACATTAAAGGAAACAGAATCCTGAAGATGCCAAACTGAGCTTTTCCTCAAGAAATTCTCTCATTAAACTCTTCACAACCAGCATCTACTACTATTTCATAAATACTTCACCAAAAGTTGAGTTGAAATGCATTTTATGAATTGCAGCAACTGAGAAATAAATACCATTTGAAGAAAACTTTGTGTTTCCTCAGAAACAGGATTAAGTGAAGGAAATAATAGGATGAAAGTTCTGCAAGTTGGAAAGTGAACAGAGGATGACAATCTAAGTAGCTGTCCTAAGACCAGCCTATCTGGTTTCTCTAGTGACGTGATTCCCCATATTACACTCTTAGTTACAGAAAAAAACACTGGAGGGGACTCCAGTGAAATCCCACTCTTCCCTTAGAGATGAAGATCTGTATTTGTATAGTTCAAAGATGGACTTTGGCCTGCCTCAGTAAATGCCACCCCATGGCTCTTGTAAATATTCAACACTGAAGACAGGTTGGCTTAAAGAGAGCTGAGGGACAGGGAGAAGTGAGGGGTATGGAGTGATACTAAATCCCTATAAACTTAACTAGTGACCACTGGTTGCTCCTAGGCATTAAACATGCATATCAGAACAAAAGCAATTTTCTAAAGTATAACTTCTAATATTAAAAAATAGTTAATTTTTCTTGCCCATAGTTTTACAGGATATATTTGGGGTTTTCTACCATTTAAAAGAATCTGTGTCCACCTGAAGAATAATGGCTTTAAGAAGCCATGCAAATTTTATTAAAAAAAAAGTAGAAATAAAACATGTTTATTAAAAATTATAAAATATTAATCATAGTACTGTTGTATAAATACTAGCTAAACAAAAAGAAATAGGACTATAGAATAATTATTTTTCCTCAATCTGACCAAAGGACAGGCATTTTGCAGTTAATCAAACAAAGCCCATAATAAAGAAATATTTTTATAGAGACAAATATTTCTGCTGAAGATGATTCTCTTGACTCCATTGAAATACATTATAGTTTTATTTCCAATAATGACAAAAGTTGGCAAATACTCTATTCCTTTTTCTTTCATTGCAACTTTAGTTTTGAGACTGACAGCTAATAAATTATGTCACTTTATTCGCCCAACTAAACCCAATTTTCTCAGTTTTCTTTGTTTTTAGGAAATGTAATAGGACCATCAGATAAAAATCCAGATATACACTTCCTTCAGAAACATTCTTCTGAATTTTTTTTAAGAATCACCTACTTTGACTATGCCATTTAAAATACACCAACTCAGGTAGAATTTTGGCATTTCCTTGCAACCCTTGCCTGCTATGAAGGGAATGAGAAAACTATTAGCAGAAGTGCAAATCGATAGTAAGAAGCAGTTTAAAATATTTCCACCTTCTATAAAAGAATAACTGCAATGCACCCTTATTTCTATTTGCATGTAATTGGGAATATTTCTGAAAGATGGGTTAAATGGTCCACTAATTCCACCAGACAGAAGAGGTGTTCACCAAATATCCACACTGACCTAATAGGACTTTTACAATAATAATCAATCTGAAAACATTAACAGTATATCAATATATAACAAGACTTGCCTACAGTCTGCTGATACAAATATCTACCTCCAGTTTCAAAAGGAATAAGAGATTAGGCTGTAATCAAATAGCAACTCTGATCAGTACGTTTATAAATAATCTCGTGAACTACTGCTTCATCGAATAGTTCCAGATAGGAAAAAAAAAAAATATCACAAGATTTGCATTTTATCAACAGAAAATGGGCCACCAAAATGCCATTATACAACATGGATGACAGTTTATCTTCCTGCCTCCACAGATTTTCATCATTAAAAAATTAAATTGTCCCCCAGGAATCAAAAGGTTTATAATACAGGAAGCAGCTCAAATATGAATTCTACTCAGCATATCTCATGGGAATAATATTGATATCTCAGCACAGAAAACATTGATTGGTATATTGCATATCTTGAAGACCAGTGTCTATAAATTTCAAGTATTTCAATCCCATTCTTTACAGAGTCATCTCATCTATTTTAATGTTTCTCTAAGTAACATAAAGGCCACACTCTCCAGAAAAGAAGAAAAGTCTTGTTTTTATGCTTTCAAATCAGGTGAAAAAATTAGCATCTGGCTAAAACCACATGAGATTAAAACATTTTGGAAAATCAACAGTTAAACTAGTCACTGTACTAATTAGAAATGAGCAATAATTTATAAAGATTCATAATTAGACACACCTTAGCAAAATCAGCCTTATGACAGAGGCATGTCAATCAGTGACTACTTAGAAATAGAATTTTCTTAAATTTCCTTAATAGCTGTACAAAAAAATGAAGAGAAAGCACAGAGAATTAGAATGCACTCAGCATAATGTATCATAGTACTAGCAGCCAAATAAGCTCCTTTGCAATAGGAGAATGCAGCAATATACATACCTAGTATCATATAAATTGATCCACTTATCCTTCCATTTGTCCATCATCTGGATTTTTAATTACCAGCAACAGCTATAAAGAAATCCACCTTCTCACAAAGGACAAGTCAATAAACCAGCAGACAGCTATATACAGAGCCTTAAGAACTCCTTAATCTTTTTGCCCCCACTTTATTCACTAGGGTTTAGACAGCCAAAAGGTATACAAACAAAAAACCAAAACCTCTAAAAACAAGCAACAGTCATATCAGCATGACTTAGAAAAATCACCATAGGAATCCTCCTAGAATTCATATCGATACCCTCCCTCTCCAATAACCACACCCACCCTGTGTTTATGCTATTTGAATGGCTTTAATAGAAGATATGATAAAGGCACTAACACAGACTTACATTGTTAAACTCGGCACAGGGCCACTAATATTCCAATCTTCAGACCTCCTTAACTGTCTGTGTTGGAGAAAAACGATACGGCTTCAGAACTACAAAGGGCAAGTTACTTTGGTCTTTTTTCTTAACTGCAGGATACCCAAATCCTGCTATTAGTTCACAGTAGCGTGCCAAAGGAGTATTAATCACAGTAGCTGTGGACATCTCCTTAAGCTAACAAGCTTCTCTAATACTTTGTATTTTTTCACCTCTTGCTGCTACTACGCAGGGTAACATTTCCTCCTAGAGCCCTTTCACAGAATGTCGGGATTCTAGAACAGTAACAAAAATCTGATACCTGTTATAGTACCAAACCGTCTGTTTCTATGTAGCTGATCACACCTTGTGTTGTTCAATCTATGTAGGTGTTATTCCTACTCGCTGAAGAGGGAATTCAGAGCAATAAAAGCAGTTTTCAGGGATATTCTGTTTACTTAAAATGGATAGTATCACTATTCTGATTCACATATATTAGCTACTGTCAAAAACACCACTTTTCAAGAAAAATAAGGAGGTGGCACAGTAGCTGAGGAGTCAATCATTTTAAGTGCTGATCTGAAGAAAAAATCCCAAATCCCATTTTGACTGGGATATTTACATGTGTATATATATATATAGTAGGAGTAGGAACATATTGACATTAGTGCACTCTTCTGTGTGGTCCATTATACAGTAAGGTAGACCACATAGCAGCTCCAACTCTACAATGAAACACTTCCTGGAAAGGGTGTAGCCTCTAACGGAACTGCTGGTGCCTTGATTGCGTACGGAAGGAACAGAGACTATCTCTTTTAATTTTAGGTTTTTCACTGGAAGGTAGAAGCTCAGGAAAGCATATCCTTTTATTCTACCTCCTAGCGCTTTTTTTTTTTTTTTTGTCATGTGAAGGCAGCTGTTGTAATTCTGAATGGTAAATTAAATGCTAGATCTTAATTTAAGGGCATACACGTTGGTTTGAGGTAAAATCTAACACACACTTTACATTGTAGATCTGTTGATTCCAGATGTGTCACTATAAAAAGTGGGGTAAGGCTTCAGAATTATTGTGTTCATGGCTTTACAGGTTATGGCTTACTTCCATGAACACTATGCAAACTAATTTTCACTTCCATTCCCCTAGTGCTGTAGTTTTGACTGAAATAAAGACTGCATGGCTCATTTTCATGACAAAGGCACAGAAAAGCTGTGTGCTTCTTTCTGCCCCCATCACCACCACCCAGCACTTGGCAAGCAATGCAAGTTCAGATCTGATTTATTTTTTAAGTGTTCTGTGCTCAGGCGTTTTCCTTTTTATGTGAGAGGGGTTTTTTTTAAAACGAGAAAATCTTTTGAAATAACAGTATTTTAAAACAGCAGCATATAATAAAAACACACTGCAGTTCTTTGCTTGGCAAGGAAAGCTAGATTGGAAAATGCTTAAGAACATTCAAAGCACTGCTGTTTACTCCAGCAACTATAGAACAGGACTGGCAAAACCTTATGTTTTAGACTCAAGAGACTGGACAATGATGAATCAGTGGATGATTTTCTTGCAGTTATTTTTCTTACAGGTATGTTCAGAAGCACCTGCATGTACTTTGAGCTGCTCCCTAAAAGGGGGGGCTATTCAGGATTTGCTGTGCAGAAGATAAAACAGTGCCTTCACCGTGCAGCAGCACCATCACCCCCCTAGACCCACTTTACTGATGCACGTACTCCAGCGAGCACATCCATCACAGCAGCGGACACAGGTGTAGAAGCATCTCTTCGCTGGTGACAAAAGACTATTGTGTTTGTGTCACGTCTCTCGGAGCCCCCGGAGAACTCCTGCTCCCATCGCAC